>NW_006408848.1:1813138-1815948 GCF_000296735.1 Chrysochloris asiatica
TTGCATTACCAACCCTCATAATCAGTCCTGATAACCATTATAGTGATTTAGTTTTTAATACATGATGTCTAATGAGTATTATTTGCAGAAATTTAAGGTGCTGTAATATCTATCCAAGGAGCTCTGGTAGCATAGTGGTTATGGATTGGGCTGTGAACCGCAAGGTCAGCAATTCAAAACTACCATCGGCTCCTTGGGAGAAAAATGAGGTTTTCTGCTCCTGTAAAGATTTACAGCCTCGGAAGCCCTGTTCAGGGTCACTATGGGTCGGAACTGACTCGACGGCACTTTAACATCAACAATATCCATCCACCACTCATCTATCAGTAATATCCATGCTGCTGGAATAGCATGGAAAAATAAAAGCAGTCACTGTAAAGTGAAATAGAAAAAATTACAAATGTAATATATTTGAGGGTAAACTTTAGAAAAATAAAAGTTTAAAACATTTATTTCTAAGGGGAGTTGGGCTAGGGAGCATTGTCAATCAGGTGTTCTTTTTAGTATGAACCATATATATCCATTAGGCATCCAAGTGAATTATCACATAGACTAGTTGCATGTTAAGAGAGAGATAGAGCAGTTGGGGATTTGAGACACACAGAGGGAGAGGGGCTGTGTGCTGATGACCGGGGGGCATGCTTGTAGTGTATACCCTTTGGATGGTTGATGATGCATGGAGGGGATTGTAACCATAGCAATGAAATGATATACTATAGGATGAATGTAAAACTAATGTTCTCCCGTGTAAACTATCACATAATTCACAATAAAACATTAACAAAAAATATATACGGAGAGTCCCAGAATAGTGTCTTTCACTCACTTGTTTACAGGTGCTGTAAAAATGCATGCTTCTCTCTCAAAATGAAAATTTAATAATAAAGAGTAGTATTGCCAAAAAAAAAAAAAAAGAGAGAGAGAGAGATAGGCTAGAGGCATAAATCTGAGATTTAACCTCATACTTGTTATAGTGAGCAGTTGTCGATTCCAACGCATAGTAAATAACCTTATATGACAGAGTAGAATGGCCCAGTGGAGTTTCCTAGGTTGTCATCTTTAAGGGAAGGAGCCCTGGTGGCACAGTGGTTAAGCACTCAATTGCAAACCCAAAAATCTGCTAATCCATGGGAGGAAGATGTGACTTTATATTATAGAGAGTGCAGCCTTAGAAGCCATATGGGGCAGTTCTACAAGTGTAAGTAAGAAAAATATTGCCATACTGAATGGCCAGAGGTAAAAAGTGATGTGTACTCAAGCTTGGAACAACAGGGTTCTGTAATACAGGGATCGAAGCATGTTCTGAATAGGTAAAAGAAGGGTAAGAGTGTTGTTAAGGTGATTGATTGTATTATGGATGTTGGTTTCCCCTGCCTACTATTGTAAAATAGATACTTGAGTGGGATAGAAAGGAGTATCAGGAAATATCATTACAGAAAGCTTGTAAGTTTGCCTTCAACCTATAACTGATTGGAATACCTAAAAGGGTTTTGCCCAGTGCAGGAAGGAAAAAAAAAAAGTAGACTGTTTAACTGTTATAAGAACAAGCACAGCTGTTCTCCTGTGAGCCATCAATGCAAGCTTTAAGTCCCTTCAGAAACCCTCTTACAAGACTGAAACTCAAGGGAACATACGAGCAAGCGTATAAGCTCTTGGTTGTAACCACGTTGGTCTACTTGTCAGTGGAAGTTGGGGAAAGACGGTAATGAAGACATGCTCTGAGGTTTTGCCATGTTCCATAGAGTCCTGTCGACCTTGAGATGAGAAAAAGAATAGGAAGGGCTGGTTGGCCCAAAGTTTGGGGACACTTGGTAATTCCTGAGCCCATGGACACTGACCTAGCAACTATGGGAACTAGAGCTGAGAGTGATGCTTCTAGCTGATATGAAGCTGGGGGGAAATGTGCAGTGATGCCCAAACTTACAGATGGTACCCAGTAGACCTTGGATGGCTTGATTATCAGAACTCATCTAGAGGAAGATAAATAAATTTGATACAGGAAGCAAGTGTAAATTGCTACAATTTTATGAACTTAACCTTTACTTAATAGTAGCTCAAAATACCAAACGAGAAGGAAGGAGTCTTCAAATCAAGGATCAAGCCTATCCCTTCAGGGTTGATAGGGATAGGCAACTTAGACATTGGGTACCTAAAATGTGGGGCCTATAAAAGAGCAAAGTGGCTGGCTTACAAGTTTTCAAGAGGAAGTTTAGTTCCAGAGTGTGCAGGGGAATGTAGAATCCCCACTGAATAGTTTTTATCTTGTCTAGAAGAGTCTATAGTGAACAGAGAATGGAGAATGATTCAGTAGTGAGTAATTGTTATTGTGACTAATTACGATGGTCACAACTATAAATGTAGAAGATGTGTAACATAAAGGGGGTAGTAGTTATCTTACATTCCAGGAAGAGAGGACCCTAGGACCATCATGACAGAAGAGCATGAGCTGAACATGGGACCATAACCAGAGAAGCAGCGACACCAGCGAGGGAGGCAGAGGTGTTAGCATCAAGAGATGAATAGCTGAGGACTCCAGACTTGTGGAAAGAGCAAGGCTGTGTGTTTGCAGGCAGAAGGCTGGTTTGCAAAATGTGCCTGTTGGTTGTTTAAAGAATTATATATTCCTATGTGTTTTTGTGTACATCAAAGCAAAAACAAAAGGGCATAGAAGCAAATACTGTTAACTGATGACACTTAGAGGGGATTGTAATCATTGCAGTGAGACAAAGTGCGATTGGTTGAGTGCAAAATCGATGTTCTGCCGTGTAAACTATCACTCAATTCACAATGTTGTTGTTGTTGTTAAGTGC
>NW_006408848.1:1816158-1817995 GCF_000296735.1 Chrysochloris asiatica
GAGGCTGTAAATCTTTAAGGAGCAGAAAGCCTCATCTTTCTCCCGTGGAACGGCTGGTAGTTTAGAACTTCTGACCTTACGGTTCGCAGCCCAATTCGTAACCACTATACTATCAGAGCTCCAATTCTCACTAGAAGCTTAAAAAAAAAAAAACTATTGCCATAAGAGCAATAGAAATATTTATTAAACAAAATATCAGAATGTGCTTTTATTATTTCTGGACATAGCCTCCCTCTATCTCTGTGAAATGAGCCTTGGTGGCAGAGCTGGCTAAGCATTGGGCAGCTAACTGAAAGGTCACTGGTTTAAACCTACCAGCTTTTGCACATAAATCAGATACAGTTATCTCCTTCCATTAAGATTTTCAGCTCAGCTTTAAAACCCTGTGGAACAATTCTAGAAAGTTGGAATCGACTCATTGATTTTTTAGTGGAGGTTTATTATTCACATCTGAAGGTGGTGTTTCCATCTCTAATCCTTCCTCGAAGAATTGTGCACTCTTTGATGTACACCACATAATAACAGCACTTTTGGCATCCATGAAGGACTCAAATCATGTTCCTTTTTAATGTTCTTTGAGTTTTGGAAACAAAGAGAAGTGTAAAGGGGCAAGATTAGGGCTGTAGGGTGAATAAGGAAGGGTTTCCCAAGGACAGGTACACTGTCATGATGGAAAAAAATTCCTTGATGCGACTTTCCTGGCCTTTTCACTACGAATTCAACTTTCCATTTTCTTCAAGCTTTATCATAATAAACTCTTATGACTGTCTTGTGTCCTTTAAAAAGTTTATCAAGATTTCGCCTTTGTTGTTGATAGGTGAGTTTTGATCCAACTTGGAATGATAGCCTTCTCCAGGGACTGGTCCTTCTTGATAACTTGTCCAAAGTACAAGAGATGAAGTCTGGACAGTCTTGCTTCTGATGAGGATTCTGTCTGTACTCTTCCAACACAGATTTGTCAGATCTTCTTGAAGTCGATGACACTTTCAATATTCTTTGTCAACACCATAATTAAAATGCATCAATTCTTCTCTAGTCTTCCTTATTCATTGTCCAACTTTGACATTTATATGAAGCAGTTGAAAATACCATGGCTTGGTTCAGAAGGACCTTAGTCCTCAAAGTGACATCTATGCTCTTTAACACTTAAAAGAGCTCTGTCTTCTACAGCAGATTTGCCTAATGCAATATGTCATTTGATTTCTTGACTGCTGCTTCCATGAGTGTTGATAGTGGAACCAAGCAAAACGAAGTCTTTGACAACTTCAGTCTTTTCTTCTTTTATCTTGATGTTATTTTTTGGTCCATTGTGAGGAGTTTTGTTTACATTGAGGCGCAGTCCATACTGAAGGCTGTAGTGTTTGATTTTCATCAGTAAGTATTGTCTTCAAATTTCTTGGCATAGCCATATGAGCGTGCTCCATCAGTTTGTTTAAACATTTGAATTTATATTGCATCAATTCCTGGAGCCTTTTGCCAGTGCCTTCACTGCACCTTGGATTTCTTCCTTCAACACCATCTATTCTTGATCATATGCTATCTTTTGAAGTGGTTGAACATTGACCAATTCTTTTTGGTATAGTGACTGTATTTCTTGAATTTTCCCTTGGTAACTTCCTGTGCCATTCTATATTTTGCCCATAGATTCCTTAAATATTGCAACCCAAGGCTTGATTTTTTTTTTTTTTTTCCTATTCTTTCAGCATGAGAAATCCTGAGTGTGTTCTTCCTTTTGTTTTTTTAACTCCAAGTCTTTGCACATTTCATTATAATACTTTGTCTTCTCAAGCTGTCCTTTGAAATTTTCTGTTCAGCACTTTTGCTTCATCATTTCTTA
>NW_006408848.1:1819540-1918111 GCF_000296735.1 Chrysochloris asiatica
TATTATAGTATTTGGCTTTATCTTCTCGAGCTGATCTTTGAAATTTTCTGTTCAGCTCTTGGACCTCTTCAATTCCTCCATTTGCTTTAGCTTCTGTACGCTGGAGAGCAAGTTTCAGAGTCTCCTCTGACATCTATTTTGACCTTTTCCTTCTTTCTTGTCTTCTTAATGACTGTTTACTTTCTTCATATATGATGTTCTTGATGTCATCCCACAACTCTTCTGGTCTTCAGTCTTTAGTGTTTAATGCATGAAATCTGTTCTTCAGTTGATTTCTAAATTCAGGTGGGAAATAATTGCTGTAGCTTCTGTATATTCTAGCTTCTCTATATTCAAGAGCAAGCTTCAGAGTCTCTTCTAGCATTCATTTTGGTCTTTTCTTTCTTTCCTGCTTTTTGTTGTTTTTTAAAATGCCCTTTTGCTTTCTTCCTGTATGATGATATTGTTGTCATCCTGCAATTCATCTTGTCTCTAATTATTACTGTTTAATGTATTAATCTGTTCTTGAGATGGTCTCTAAACTCAGTTGGGATGTACTAAAGGCCATATTTTCCTCTCATGGATTTTTTTTTTTTTTTAAGCTTTTATTGTGAGGTTTACATTGGAAAACATCAGCTTTAACCTCATCCTATCACATTTCGTTTCATTGCAATGATTGCCATCCCCTTCATGCATCATCAAATAACCAAAGGATATATACCACACAGGCCCGCCCCCTGGCTGCCAGCACACAGCCCTTCTCCCTCCTTGAGTCCAGTGTTCCCAGCTGCTCCATCTTTCCACATCATCGTCTCTGTCTCCATCCCTGGGGTCACTGCCTCTCTGGGTAGGGTCTGCTCTCCATTCTTCTCACTTGATGGTCCCTGAGACCTCCGCTCCTGGGCTGCAAAATCATGGATTTGTTTTAATTTTCTCCAGCAACAACTTTAATTTGCATGTAAACAATTGATGATCACATGATAGTATCCTTTTCCTTGTTTGTTGTTGTTGATAAGTGCCGTTGAGTCGATTCCGACCCATAGCATCCCTGTATAGGGTTTACAAGGAGCAACTGGTGAGCTTGATCCATCTCGTCCCACATATGAAATCTGTTTTTTTGTTTGTTTGTTTGTTTGAAATCTGTTTTACTGCTGTGTATACCATCACTTGTATTGTCACTGTTTAGGCTGTTGGAAAAAGGCATTTGCAGCGAATAAGTCATTGGTCTTACAAAATACGATCATGTGATCTCCGACATCTTTCCATCACCCAAGCCATGTTTTCCAACTGCTGATCTTTATTTCCCTCTTTCACATTTCTATCACCAGAAATTATCAATGCGTCTTGGTTTCATGTTTGATCAGTTTTAAACTGAAGAAGTTGATGGAGTGCTTCAATTTCATCATCATTCATTTTAGTTGTTGGTATGTAAATTTGAATAATCATCGTATTGACTGGTCTTTCTTGTAGGTGTGTGGATAGTATCCTATCACAGACAACATCATACTTCAAGACAGATCTTGAAATGCTCTTTTTGCTAATGAATGCAATGTCATTCTTCTTGATTTTGTCATCTCCAGCATAGTAAGCTGTATGATTGTCCAATAGAAACTCAATACCATTTCAGCTCACTAAGGCCTAGGATATCTAACTTCATGTGCTTTTTTTTTTCCTAAACAATTTCTATTTTTCCTAGATTCATATTTTGTATGTTTCACATTCCAATAATTGGTGAATGTTTGCAGCTGTTTCATCTTAGCCTGAATTGTACCCCATCAGCAAATGTGGGTTCCCCATACTTTACTCCATCCATGTCAGCTTTATGTTGAAGAGGCAATTCTTCCCCAGTTGTATACTGAGTGCCTTCTAGCCTGGGGTGCTCATCTTCTGGCACTATATCAGACAATGCCATGTTGCTACTGAAGGTTTTCAGTGACTAGCTATTCAGAGATGGTCCACCTCTCCATACTAATCTGTCTTAGTCTGGAAGATCTGCTGAAATTTGTCCTCAGTGGCTGAGACTGATGGCATTTACCATGAAAATGGAATCATTTAAACACCTGCTGGTGTTTATAATACCAGTGACATTGTTTCCCTCATCACAGCAACACATAAGCCACCAGAGTATGAAAAACTGACAGATGAAAAAAAGCAGTTGCCATCACCCTTTGAACTGACCTCTCTGCTTTAAATTTAACTGGTGCAGCCGATTCCCTGGAGAAGCCCCTGTTTTGATTGAACTTTTTTTTTTTTTTTAATTGGACTTTAACCAAAAGACAAGCATTTTGCAGAAACGTTTTGCATTCACTGACCACAGAAACATGTTTAACCATGTTTTGCTTGGAATAAACCTGTGCATGTGTGAACTGGAACCCTAGCAGCAATGCTTTGTGACGTACCCTTGTATACTCTGTCCTCTGAGGTCAACTATAAATGAGAATTGACTCAATGGCAGTAGAGCAGATTGCCAGGTGTTTTCTCCCTGGAAGCTGTTTGTGGGCTTGAACTGCTGAGCTGTTGGTTAGTTGCCAAACTTCTAACCATTGTGCCACTAGGACTCATTAACCTCATATAATGATGATGGAAGCTGTGGAACTAGATGGAGTATAGAGAAGACCTTTGTAGAGCAAGCCTGAAGTATTCCGTCTTTAGGGGCAGAGCTATTAAAGGAAATGAAAAGGAAGAGGAAAACCAGAAGAATATATCATGAACGCCAAGAGAAGACATCTATTTCAGCTAGAAATAGGTGTTTAAAATAAAGCCAATAGAATATGACCTCATGATGGTCATTGATTACGACATCAAGAAATTTGCTGTAAAAATAGAGTGGAGAAATGGGGCCATGTCTGGTGAGATATGTAAGTTCAAGGAGGGATTTGTAAAGATGAGTGAGTGATACTGGAGCATGCTTGTGTGTTGATGAGAATAATCCACTTGAAGTCTAGAAATTATTACAGAATAGAGAGGGCCTAATGAGAGGAGAACACTTCTTGAAAACCTAAGAATAGTTGGGATCCATTGCACAAGTGCACTATTGGCCTTTAATAGGAGCCAGGGATGGTTATTCTATTAAGAGGCAGATGCATAATTTAGTAGGAGAAATATGAGGAAATTTCTCTTTGATTGCTTTTATATTCTTAATGAAGTATTTTATCAACTGAGAGTTGCACGGGTAGGGAAATAGGCATGTTAAGGTTTGAAAGGAGAAAAAAGTTACAAAGACGTTAACTCAGAGTGCGAAAGCAGACTGTGAAACATGGTAGTCCCAGTCGGCAGTGTTAAATATGCTTACGTGTTTATCAAAAAACCCAGTACCACCAAGTCACTTTTCATTCAGTGACTCTATATAGTGGAAGTGTCCAGTCCTGTTAATCTCATTCCCTCTCACCCTCTAACACAATAAGCTGCTCTGGTGTAAGCATGCAAAAGTTCATTTCAACTAGAGTTGGGGTTTTACCAGGAAAATACAATAAAGGAAGAAAGGAGTGATGGGTTGAATGTTGGAAAAGGAGTGGTTAATTGCTGAGTCTGAGGAGGACAATAAAAATGAAAATAACAAGCAGTGAAAATTGATGAGAACTTTGAATCGAAGAGCTCATTGAGGCAGGAGGATCATTACATTTGAGAAAGGGTGGGTATGGATTAGAGACTGAAATTTTGGTTATTGACATTTTAGAGTTGGTTTAGTTATTTGGAAGTTAAGATACTAAGAAACCAGGATGTTAGATGGGTAATACACAAATATTTTTTAACATTTACTTGTAATATACCTTTAAAAAACCTTTAACTTTGATACTATAGTGGCAGAGTAAGAGTGGAACATCAAGATCAAGACAAGCAATGGGGACAGTAACAGATGTATAGCTGAATAGCCTGCCAAAAAAGCTTGGATTTTCAAAGAAGTAGGAGAAATGGTTTGGAAACGGTAATTGAATATGAAAGAAAATCATCCTTCGCTGTTTCCCAGCCCTCTCACATCCTGCATAAAGGTCTAAAATGCATAGGATCTGAGAGAAAAATCTCTCTCTTTGAGAAAGTCATGAAGAATGTGGTGTCATCAGATTTCAAGATAAATAGGTGAAGACACTTTTCATTGGAGAACTTGAAGTTATTGGAGAGTTAATTCACTGACACACTAATCTACTGCATTTTACATTATAGTAATACTAAAATACACTGCTTGATTGTATTGTTGTTGTTGTTAAGTGCCATCGAGTCGGGTCGCTTGATTGTATTAGTTGTATAAATTTCTGTAAGTTTGTTAAATATTGTGTCAAACCTTTAGTAATTAAATTTAGGTTTTCTTCTGTGGCAGGAGGGAATATGAAGAATAATAATATCCAATATGAAGTAGTTCAAAACTCTTAATACTTGGCAATGTCTTTTAGGAATAATATTAACTGTACCAAATATGTCTGCATATCTGCTCACAAAAGACCATTTCATTTAGTCCATGTATAGTATTAACAGTGTTAACTTCTATTTAATGTTTAATATTGTGATGTTAAGAACATTTTCTCTCTCTTTGTTCTTGTAAAGAGCCTTGATAGTGTTGTGAGTTAATTGTTGGGCTGCTAACTATAAGGTTGGCAGTTCAAACCTATCAGTTCCATGGGAGAAAGGTGCTGCAGTCCACTCTTGTAAAGATTTATAGTCTTGGAAACCCCAAGGAGTAGTTCAACTCTGTGCTTGCTATAGGGTCATTATGAGTCGGGACAAATTTGGTGGCAGTGGGTTTGTTACCCTGTTCTGAGTTTCTCTTTTTATGTTACCATTACTGTCCCTGCCCTCCTCTTTGCCAGACAAACTGAGGACTCTCCTACTTCTGAGCTATTGGTAGGTCTTAAGATAGAATTTGGATGAAAAAAGAGAACAGAGTTTCAACAAATTGGAAGATAAAGAACTATCTGGGAAATAATCTTTTAATGATACCCTTTTCCTGGAGTCCCAGAATGGTGTAAATGTTTAACATGCCTGCCTAACTTAAAGGAGGTTTGAGTACACCTAGAGGTACCTCAAAAGAAAGATTTGGTGATCTACTTCTGAAAAATCAGCCACTGAAAATCCTTTGGAGCACTTTTCTATTTTGATAATTATGGTATTGCCCTAAGTTGGAGTCAAGTTGATGGCAAATCTTAAAGTAAGCAAAAAATGTTTAGAAGATTTATGGGTTTTCATTATCAGTGTTGTGTGCCATTGAGTAGAGTTAGACTCTTAGTGACTGTGTTGTTATTAAGTGCCATTGAGTTGGTTCCACTCTTAGCATCTTTGTATAAGGTTTCCCAGGAGTGACTGGTGGGTTTAAACCACAAGCCTTGCAGTTATCAATCTAATGCTTAACCTACAGCAGCACACTCTGTAGAGATAGAATATACCTGCTCCATAGAATTTCCAAGACTCTGTAACATAGTGGTTACGAGTTGGGCAAAGTCAGCAGTTTGAAACTACCAGCCGTTTTGCGAGAGATAGATGAGGCTTTCTGCTCCCATAAAGATTTACAGCCTTGGAAACCCTATACTGGGTCATTGTGAGTCCGAATTGGCTCCATGGCACACCAACATGACCGTCATAGTCTTTACAGAAACATATTGCCACATCTTTCTCCCATGGATACATGGGTGGATTCAAACAGCTGATCTTTGAGTTAGTAGCTGAGCACTTAACCACTGTGCCACTAGGGGTAGGCCATCCTATGCTTGCTCTTTTTTCACTTGTGCTTTTTATAGGCATACTTTTCTTCATTCGTTCACCAGATGTTGAATTTCAGCTTGTTGCGTGGCACAGTGCTTCAGTAGTTATGAAATGAAGACAAAACTTGTGGTTCAAAAACTCATAATCTACTCCATGCAACACGTGCCATTGGTTTACTGTGCTAAAATCTCGTAGATCATTTTAATAATTTAGTGTAGTATCTTTCTACATCTAAATATATAAGGTCTTTAAAACCCTAGGGTTTTATATCGATGATACAACTTTTGAGTTATGCTAACATGGATCAGAAAATACTACCAGATATTAAAACAGTAAAAAAAGAAAAAAACAAAAACAAAAAAAAACTCATAATCTAATGGGAGGAAATAGGTAACAGTTGAGTTGATAGTTGATTTAATAGAGATTTAATCAAATTACTGTGGGAGTGTAGAGGAAAAGGCATCTGACTGCTTAGGATAGCTCTTCTTTTAAGAACTTGTAAGATTATATTGAGTCTAACCAAGATTAAATGAAGAAAAACATGGCATCAGGATTGGAGGAAGACTCATTAACAACCTGCGACATGCAGATGATACAACCTTGCTTGCTGAAAGTGAAGAGGACTTAAAACATTTACTGATGAAGATCAAAGAGCACAGCCTTCAGTATGTCTTACATCTCTGTGTAAAGAAAACAAAAATCCTCACCACTGGAGCAATAAATAACATTCTTATCAACGGAGAAAAGATTGAAGTTGTCAAAGACTTCATTCTTCTTTGATCAACTATCAACACTCATGGAAGCAGCAGTCAGGAAATCAAACGACCTATTGCATTGGGCAAATCTTCTGCACAAGACCTTTTTAAAGTGTTGAAAAGCAAAGATGTCAGCTTGAGGACTAAGGTGCCCCTGACCCAAGCCATGGTATTTTCAGTAACCTCATATTCATGCGAAAGCTGGACAGTGAATAAGGAAGACCGTAGAAGAATTGATGCTTTTGAGTTATGGTGTTGTAGGAGAATATTGAAAGTGCCATGGGCTGCCAAAAGAGCCAATAGATCCATTTTGGAATAAGTGCAGCCAGCATGCTCCTTGGAGGCCAAGATGGCCAAACTTTGTCTCATACTTTGGACATATTGTCAGGAGGATACCATGTATCTGTATCACTGTAGAAGGATACCATGTTTGGTAAGGTGGAAGTCGCTATAGAAGGATACCGTGTTTGGTAAGGTGGAAGGTCAGAGAAAAGGAGTAAGATCCCCAACGAGATGAATTGGTCAAGTTGCAGCATCAATGGACTCAAACGTGGCAACAGTAGTGAGGTCAGCCGGGGATCGGGCAGTGTTTCGTCTGCTGTGCATAGGGTCGCTATGAGTCGGTGCCGATTCGATGGCACCTAACAACAACAAACCAAGATTATCTCCCCATTTTGTTACGTGCTGTCAAGTTGATTCTGACTCATAGTAACCCTGTGCACAACAGGACAAAACACTATCCTGTGCCATCCTCCCAGATGTTGCTATGTTTGAGCCCATTGTTACTGCCACTGTGTCAACCCATCTTGTTGGGGGTCTTGCTGACCATCTACTTTTCCAAGCATGATACCCTTCTCTGGAGATTGGTCCCTCTTGGCAATATGTCCAGAGTGTTAGAGATGAAGTCTTTCCATCCTTACTTCTAAGAAGCATTCTAACTAGACTTCTTCCAACATGTATTTGTTGGTTCTTTTGGCAGTTCTTGGTAATTTCAGTATTTTTTGCCACAATGATTCAAATGTCTTGATTCTTCTACAGTCTGTTTCATTCACTGTCCAACTTTCATATGCATATGAGGCTGTTGAAAATACCATGGCTTGGGCCAGACGCACCTTAGTCCTCAGACGTCTTTGCTTTTGAACACTTTAAACAGACCTTGTGTGGCATAATTGCCTTATGAAATACGTCCTTTGATTCCTTGACTGCTTCTTCCATGAGTGTTGATTGTAGATCCAAGCAAAGTGTTTGACAGTTCAACCTTTTCTCCATTTACCTTGTTATTTATTGGTTCAGTTGGGAGGATTCTTGTTTTCTTTACATTGAGATGCAGTCTCTTCTGTCTTTGCTCTTCATGAATGAGTATTGCAAGTCCTCTTGGCTTTCAACAACCAAGATTGTGTTGTTATATGTCCATATATCACAGGTTGTTAATGAGTCTTCTTCCAATCCTGATGTCATGTTGTTCTTTATATAATCCAGCTTCTCTGAATATTTGCTCAGCATACAGATTGAGTAGCTATGGTGAAAAGATTCAACCCTGGAGCACACTTTTCCTGATTTTAAACCATACACTATCCCATTTCTGTTCTAATCAATACTGTTTTCCTATGTATCGTCAGGTTCGTGATAGTACATGTAAATGTTCTGGAATACCCATTCTTCAAAATGTTATCCACAGTGTTTCATGTCAAAAGACATTGCATAGTCAATAAAGCACAAGCAAACATGTTTCTGGTATTTTCTAATTTCAGATAAGATCCTCGTGACATCAGGAGTGATATACCTTGTTCCACATCCTCTTCTGTATCAGATTTGAATTTCTGGTAGTTCTCTATTGATGTACTATTGTTTGCTTTTATTGTGTATTAAGTGAGTGAAGGCTTATAGGACAGATTACCATTTTTATATTCAGCAAATCACTGTAATGATTACAATCCCTTCCTTGCACCCTTAGCCAACAGTACTTACCTCTGTTACCTTTTTTTGTTGTTGTTGTACACGACCACTTTGTAAACATAAATTTGTTTAAATGTTCAAAGGGCACGTTTTGCAAGCCTGCCTCCTGCCCGCAGGCACATTGCTTTTCTCAGTCCATGGGTCTGTAGTCCACTGCTGCTCTGCCTCTGTATGTCATCGCTTCCGCCACCATTTCGTTGTCACCACTTTGCTGGTTAGGATACCTTTTTCCTCTCATGTTATTCCCTCTTGGTGATCCTATGGTCCCCTGTTTCTGAAATGAAAGATTAACTGCTCCCCTCTTTTAGTCGTACCTCACTTATAGTTGTGACAATCGTCATTAGATCTTAAAGCAGTTATTCGCAATTGCATCATAAAATCCTATCCCCTAATCACCAAACCTATCTGGGCAATGAGGAAAACTATTCAGTAAGGTTTCTGTCTTATTCCCTTCATTCTGACGGTAAACACCCCCACGAAAGCTTGTAAATTAGCCACTTTGTGCCTTTATAGCTTCCCAGTTTTGGTAGCTGAAATCTAAGTTACCCATCCCATCAACCCAATGTACTGAGGACATACTCAATATTGAGAGTCCTTCCCTAAATGGTTGGAATTTTAGGCAGCCTCATCCATCAACAAAGGTCCAGTTGATCAAGTTGTAGCAATTTACACTTGCTCCCTGTTTCATACTTCTTTATCTGGTTGAATTCTGATCAGCCATCCATCCACGCTAGGGCCAGTGAGCACTGGGTACTGTCTTCAAGTCTGGGAGTTCTCACATGCCTCCCCCTTCTTCAGATTAGCTGGCTGCTTTCTTCTTCTTTTTCTTTTGAAGTTTTTATTATGATTTGAGTGAAAATTTACAAGACAAACCATCAGCTTTACATTCAACAAATCATATACTTTGTTTCATTACAATGATTATAATCCTCTTCATGTACCAGTTTAATTTGTTTTTTTTTTTAGCACTCAGGCATTATATAATAATTTAAACAACCAAAGGACACATTCTGCAAGCCTGCCTCCTGGCTGCCAGCTCTCAGTCCCTCTGTTTCCATGAATCTAGAGTCCTCAGCTGTTCCTTCTCTCCATGTCCCCATCTCTGCCTCCATCTCTGGTGTCACTGCTTCTCTGGATAGGGTCCCGCATTCCACTTGTGCTCTTCTTCCTTGATGGTCCTAGGGTCCTTTGTTTCTGGACTATAAGATTAACTACTTCCCTGTTTTTGTTATAAAACTTCTACTCTTACAGCTGTGACAGTCTCAGTTAGTCGTGATAATAATTACTAATGAATCATAAGAATCTTACCCCTATATCTTTTTACTAGACCCATTTAGAAAAGATGAAAACTGTTTGGTGGGAACTCTTGTCTTCCTCTGCATACTCTTAAACTAAACTCGTCTTGAAAACTTGTAAGCCCATCACTTTGTGTCTTTATCACCCCCTCATTTTAGGTAGCCAATGTCTTAAGTTGCCCATCCCTATCTACCCTGTACACTGAGGGAGTAACATTGATACTTGATGTGAAGACTCCTTTCCTCTCTGTTGGTATTTTGATGTACTGCCTCCATGAGTATAGGTCAACTTCATCAAATTGTAGCAATTTACACTCATTTCCTGTATCAGAAAAATTTTTTTTTCTTTTTTATTGTCCTCTAGTTGAGTTCCGAGTATCAAACCATCGATGCTTAGGTCAAATGGGTACTATCTGCAAGTTTGGGTGTTCTTGTGCATCTCCCCTCACTTCATATCAGCTGGATGCATCACTCTCAGCTCTAGCCCTCTGTGGCTATGTCCTTGTCCATGGGCTTAGGTGTCCCCAGGTCTCACCACACTTTGGACCAGCCAGCCCTTCCTCTTTTCTCTCATCTCCAGGTCAACGGGAGTCTATGAAACATGGTTGAACTCAGCCCATTTCTTCATTGCTGGCTTTCCCCCTCTTGTACTCACCAGTAGACCAGTGTGATCGCCAGCAAGCTTACATGCCTGCTCATGTGTTCCCTTGGAGTTTGAGTCTTACAGGGGGGGTTTGTCCTTAAGGAACTTGAATGCTTGCCTTGATGGCTTCCTGGTGAATAACTTGCTTATTATTGTAGAAGCCGATCATTCTACTGGCCCATAATATTATTTTGAAGTATTACTGCCTGTTTAATGGGTGAAAATAGTACTTTCATTTTTATTTCTATTTCTTTGATTCTTTATTATATTAGAACCATATTAATTACTGGTATTTTTTTCATGCATTAAGTACCAATACATATACGTGCCTTGTAAACATCTTGACTGGAAAGTGTAAGTTTTTGGTTTTATTTTTTAACTTGTGGGCAGAGTCTGAGGCTGTATAGCACTGTAAATTAGATGACTGTTGATAATGTCTATTTCAAAATGGTCTCCCTGGTTGTAGTACTTTGGGATTATTGATACAGAACCTAGAGCATGCCACTTCTTGGGCCTTTCATCCTCAGACACTCTGACTTAAATGGTCTTTTAAAAGCTCCTCAAATTACTGTATTTTGCAGACTAGTGCTCAGACACTAAAACCCAAGGCTATGTCATGACATTCTTTCCACACTTTAAGAACACAAGGTTTTTACTAAAAGTTCCCTCACTTCCCCTGTAGAAAGTTATATTTTGCAATAATACTCATTACTTAGTATTTGCTTGATTATTAATTCTTGTGGATTTGCATTTATAACTCATCTCTTTAAAATCCCTAGAGAATAATTTTAAATAACTCCTTTAAAATGGTATTTAATGAATTCCTTATATTTATAAAATATTGTAATAGACACCATGAGATTTATATTAGTTCACTATAAGTGTGAACTCTTATAGTCAAGAATGGGAAAAGAGATATACACAAAGGTACAAAAGAGCTAGGAACAATGAAGGAACAAGGAGAATGAATTGCTTTTAGTGGGATTACTTTCATAGTAATGTGTATTTGACCTGAACTTTGGTTTGAACCAATAGAGCAATTAATAATACTTTACTTTTAAAAAGTTTTTCATAATTTCTAAAGCTTCCTCTCATTAGATATTTGTTTCTTACAAAAGCTCTGTAAAATAACCAGTTAGTCAGTTACCTTCTGTTACAGATGAAGGAATAGCTGAGCTTTAGAAAAGTTAAATGACTTATTGAGAGTCATAATAGAGCTAAAAAATGAAAGATTCAGAACTTGAACTTAAATCTTCAGTTTCCATATGCTGGAGCCTTCTACTGTGTGTAAACGCAAGGAGCTGTAAGTGTTAAAGGTTAGTCTTAGAAATGGTTGGTTGTTCACAGTGTTATTTGACTGTTAGGATGCAAATTTTGAAGTAATGTTGCAGATAATGTTGTAGGGGGGTTTAATACTTAATTTCAAACATTAAGAATTCTGTTAATCCTACTTATTAATATTTAACAGTAGAAGGTTTAGAAAAATGTTTGCTTCTGTTTTCAGGTGAATTATTTCTTCATATTCATACCTAATAAGTCATTAAGGAGCTCTGTTAGCGTAGTGGTTATGAATTGGGCTGCTACCTCAAAGTCAGCAGTTCAAAATCCCAGTTGTTCTTCTGGAGAAAGATGAGGCCTTGGAAACCTTGTAGAAGGTCACTATGAGTCAGAACTGACTCCATGGCACATCGCCACCACCACCATTTAAGTCTTACTAAACAGCAATACCACCGCTCATATGTCAGTTTGTCGTACTGTGGTGGCTTGTGTGTTGATGTGATTCTGGAAGGTATGCCACAGGTATTTTAAATACCAGGAAGGTCATTTGGGGTAGTCAGGTTTTACCTGAGCTTCCAGACGTTAAGACAGTTAGGAAAAAGGAGAAACAGGCTACTTCAGAATATTTTGTCACTGAAAACCTTATCATAGCAGTGGGAACACTGTCAGCACCAGAATATTGAAATATGATGAAGAGCACCAGCATATTATCAAATTTAGTGGCAGAAGATGAGCCGCATAGGTTGGAAGGCACTCAAAATACGACTAGGGAAGGGTTGCCTCCTCAAAGTAGAGTTGATCGTGATGATGCAGATGGAGTCAAGCCTTCAGGACCGTCATCTGCTGATGGGGCACAACTCAAAATGAAGAGAAACAGCTGTAAACATCCATTAATAATTGGAATAGGGAATGTGTGAAGTTTGAATCTAGGAAAATTGTAAAAAATGAAATGGAATGCATAAACATCAATATTTTAGGCATTAGTGAGTTGAAATGGACTGGTATTGGCCATCTTGAGTCTGACAGTCACGTGGTTTACTATGCTGGGAATGAAAATAGAAGAAGAATGGCATCATATTCATCATCAAAAGGAGCATATCAAGATCTGTCTTGAAGGACAACATTGACTGTGATAGGATAATCTCCCTACACTTACAAGGAAGACCAGTTAATACCATTATTAAGTTTACGCACCAACCCCTAAAGCCAGCCATGATGAAATTGAGAAATTGTACCAACTTCTTCAGTCTGAAATTGATCATACATGTAATCAAGATATATTGAGTAGACAGGGATGGCCAACTTGGACATTGGCTACCCAAAATGGGGTCGGGGGTGGGTAGGGGAGGACACTAGCTACAAAGGCAAGAAGTGACTGGCTTACAAGGTTTCAAGAGGGAACCTAGATCCAGAGGATGTGGAAGAAGGTAGAATCTCCACTTAGTAGTAGCCAATCTGTCTAGGCAGGGCTGATGAAAGGAAATGCGGATAGGTCTCTTGTGATACAATAGTGAATAATTGTTATCAGGACTGATTGTGAGGATTGGAAATGTAAAGGTAGATGTTTTGTAGCAAGGAGGGGAGTGATTAACTTTGCAGTCTAGGAGCGGAGGTCCCTGAGATCAAGAGCGGAGAGCTGGACCCTATCCAGAGAAGCAGTGACGCCAAAGATGGAGGCAGAGACAACGACGTGAAGAAATGGAGCAGTTGGGAACTTTAGACCCAGAGAGGGAGAGGGGCTGTGTGCTGACGACTAGGGGGCAGGCTTGCAGGTTTGCAAGCCTTTGGTTGGCTGATGATGCATGGAGGGGGTTGTAACCATGGCAACGAAACAATAGGATGAATGTAAAACTAATGTTCTCCCATGTAAACTATCACATAATTCACAATAAAACACTTAAAAAAGTGAAAAAAGAGAAGATAAATTGATAATTAATGGCAATTGGAATAGAAGGTTGGAAGAAAGAGGATCAGTAATTGGAAAATATGGGCTTGGTGGTAGAAATAATACTGGAGATTGCATGATAGAATTTTGCAAGACCAATGACTTCTTCATTGCAAATACCTGTTTTAAGCAACATAAAAATCCACTATACATATGGACCTCACCAGATGGAATACGCAGAAATCAAATTGACCACATCTGTGGAAAGAAACAGTGGAAAAGTTCCATTTCATCAGCCAAAACAAGTCCAGGAGCAGATTGTGGAACAAACTATCAATTGCTCATATTCCAAGTTCAGACTGAAGCTGAAGAAAATTAAAACAAGCCCATGAGAGCCAAAATAAGTCCAGGGGCAGATTGTGGAACAAACTATCAATTGCTCATATTCCAAGTTCAGACTGAAGCTGAAGAAAATTAAAACAAGCCCATGAGAGCCAAAATATCGCCTTGAACATGTCCCACCTGAATTTAGAGGTCATCTGAAGAGCAAATTTGATGCATTAGACAGTAAAGACCGAAGGTCAGAAGATTTGTTGGATGACATAAAGGCTATCATACAGGAAGGAAACCAAAGGTCATTAAGAAGACAAGAAAAAAGAAAAGGAGCAAAATGGATGTCAGAAAAGACTCTGAAATGTGTGCTCCAGCATAGAGATGCTAAAGAAAATGAAAGAAATGAGGAGATAAAGAGCTGGGGGGAAAAAGTCAAAATGCAGCTCGAGAAGACACAATCAAATACTATTAACAAAATGAGCAAAAACCTGGAGTTAGAAAACCAAAAGAGAAGAATCCGCTCAGCATTTCTCAAGCTGAGGGAACTAAAATAAAAAAATCAAGCCACGACTTTCAATATTGAAGCATTCTATGGTCAAATTTAATGGCCACCACTCGTCTGTCAGTTTGTTTACTGTGGTGGCTTGTGAGTTGCTGTGATTCTGAAAGCTATGCCACTGGTATTTTCAATACTAGCAGGGTCACCAATGGTGGACAGGTTTCAGATGAGCTTCCAGACAAAGACAGACTATGAAGAAGGAGAGATGAACTACTCACGAATATTTAGCCACTGTAAACCTTATGAATAGCAGAGAAACACTATCAGATATAGTGCCGGAAACTGAGCCCCTCAGGTTGGAAGGCACTCAAAATGTGACTGGGGAAGAACTGCCTCCTCAAAGTAGAGTTGACCGTGATGACGCGAATGGAGTAAAGCCCATGGGAGAAAAACCCGCTGAGCAAATAGTCCGAGAAGCTGGGTTACATGAAGAAACATGTGGCATCAGGATTGGAGGAAGATTCATTAACAACCTGTGATATGCAGATGATACAACCTTGCTTGCTGAAAGTGAAGAGGACTAAAAACATTAACTGATGAAGATCAAAGAGCACAGCCTTTGGTATGGATTATATTTCAATGTAAAGAAAATAAAAATCTTCACCACTGGACCAATAAACAATATTCTTATCAACGGAGAAAAGATTGAAGTTGTCAAGGACAACTTGGATCAACTATCTTCTTGGATCAACTATCAACACTCAAGGAAGCAGCAGTCCAGAGATCAGACGACGTATTGCATTAGGCAAATCTTCTGCACAGGAACTTTTTAAGGTGTTGAAGAGTAAAGATGTCAGCTTGAGGACTAAGATGTACCTGACCTAAGCCATGGTATTTTCAATCACCTCATATGCATACGAAACCTGGACAGTGATTAAGGAAGACTTGTAGAAGAATTGATGCTTTTGAGTTATGGTGTTGGAGGAGAATATTGAAAGTGTCATGGACTTCCAAAAGAACCAATAGATCCATTTTGGAAGAAGTGCAGCCAGAGTGCTCCTTGGAGGCCAAGATGGCCAAACTTCATCCTTATACTTTTGTACATATTGTCAGGAGGGACCAGTCACTGGAGAAGGATATTATGTTTGGTAAGGTCAGAGAAAAAGAGGAAGACCCCTAATGAGATGGATTGGCCAAGTGGCAGCATCAGTGGACTCAAGCATGGTAACAGTGGTGCCATTGGCCCAGAATCGGGCAGTATTTCATTCTGCTGTGCATAAGGTCACTATGGGTCAGTACCAACTCAGTGTTACCTAACAACAACAACATGGTCAAATTATTAAATAATGCAGAAAGCATCAAAGTAAGATAGCAGGAATACACAGAATCACTATCCCCAAAACAAATGGTCAATGTTCAACCATTTCAAGCAAGTAGCATATGATCAAGAGCAAATGATCCACAAAGAAGTTGCAGGTACATGGAAGGCATTTTCAAAGAACAAGGCACGAGGAATTGAAAATCTTTCAACAAACTGATGCGGCACTCACTCATCTATATCAAGAGATTTGAAAGACAATTACCTGGCCATTTGACTGGAAGAGATCCATATTTGTGCCTGTTCCTAGGAGAGATGACCCAATGGAATGCAGAAATCTTCAGGAAATATCACTAATACCATATGCAAGTAAAATTTTGCAAAAGATAAAACCAAAATGGCTGTAACTATACTTTGACAGAGAACTTCCAGAGGTTCAAGCCACATTCAGAAGATGTGAAACAAGGAACATCATGGCTGACATTGTATACATCTTGGCTGAAAGCAAAGAATACCAGAAAGATGTTTACCTGTGCTTTATTGACTACACAGAGGCTTTTTGTTATGATTGAGTGGATCATAACAAGCTATGGACAATATTGTGGAGAGTGAGTATTCCAGAATACTTAATTGTGCTCATGTAGAACCTGTATATAGTCCAAGAGGCAGTTGTTCAAACAGAACAAGGGAACATTGAATGGTTTAAAATTAAGAAAGATGTGCGTCAGGATTGTATTCTTTCACCATACTTATTCAATTTGTATGCTGAGTTAATAATTTGAGAAGCTGGATTATATGAAGAAAAACACGGCATCAGGATTGTAGGAAGACTCATTAACAATCTGTGATATGCAGATGATACTGCCTTGCTTGCTGAAAATGAAGAAGACTTAAAATACTGATGCTTTTCAAAGACCACATCCTTCAGTATGGGTTGCACTTCAATGTAAAGAAAACAAAAATCTTCACCACTGGACCAATAGAAAACATCCATACAAATGGAGAAAGGTTCAAGTTGTCAAAGACTTCATTTTGTTGGGATCAACCTTCAACACTCATGGAACAGTAAAGAAATCAAATGACATATTGCATTAGGCATATCTGTTGCACAAGACCTCTTTAAAGTGTTGAAGAGCAAAGATAACCAGGTTGAGAGCTAAATTTCGCCAGATCCAAGCTGGCAAGCTTTCCCTCATATGCAAGGGAAAGTTGGTCATTGAATAAGGACGACCATAGAAGAATTGATGCGTTTGAGTTATGGTGTTGGAGGAGAATATTGAAAGTACCATGGACCTGCCATAATGACAGATCTATGTTAGAAGTAAAGCCAAAACCCTCCTTGGAAGCCAGGATGACCAGACTTTATCTCTCATACCAAGGGACCAGTCCCTGGAGAAGTATATCATGTTTGGTAAAATGGAGGGTTGAAGAAAAAGAGGAAGATCCCCAAGGAGATGAATTGGTACAGTGACAGCAACAGTGGGCTTTGGCATAGCAATAATGATTGTGGCATTGGCGCAGGTCCTGGTAGTATTTCGTTCTATTGTGCATAGAGTCACTATAAGCCAGTACTGACTCTTGGTATCTAACAACAACCAACAATAAAGCTAATCTTAATGAATACTGAATTGATATCAGGGATATGTTTATCAGTTGCAGTTTTATAACAGCCTCACATACAATTTCTTTCTATATTTTATTTTTATCAAAAAATACACCAAACTCATTGCCATTGTGTTGATTCCATTGCATGGCGATCCTATGTATTAGGGAACTGCTGTAATCTTTTTAGAAGCAAATTGCCAGACCTTTTTTTCGAGGCACCACTGCATGGGTCAAGCTTACTTCTTTTAGTTTGTAGTTGATCGTTTGTGCTACTGAGTGACCTCATTGTGTATGTGTGTTGTTGTTGTTAAGTGCTTTGAGTGGGTTTTGATTCATAGCGGCCCTGTATAGGGTTTTTGAGGAGCACCCGGTGGGTTTGAAATGCATACCTTATGGTTAGTGGTGGCTGGTGGCTGTGTGCCATGGAGTAGGAATCGACTCATAGTGACCCTGTGTGGCTGTGTGCCGTGGAGTCGGAATCGACTCATAGCGACCCTGTACAGGGTTTCCGAGGCTGTAAATCTTTAATCCCTTATCTTTCTCCCGCAGGACAGCTGGTAGTTTCTAACTGCTGACCTTAAGGTTCACAGCATGATTCGTAACCACTATGCTACCAGAGCTCCTTTTATGGTTAGTAGTATAGTGCTTATCCTGTAGTGCCACATCAAGTAGTATAAATTATAACATTTAAAATTAATTAAGGATGGTAGAAGTTTTGTTCTGAGATGTACAGACCTGATAGCGCAAGTTAATGAATGCTTCAGTGGTTTTCATTGTGCTCAGCTTTTGTTAATATATATTGACTGCAGCTACACGAAGAAAGACCTGTGAAACTTGCTTCCATAAAGATTACAGACAAAAAAAAAAAAACAACCTATGGAGCAGTTCTACTCTGTAACATATGTGGTCACCAGGAGCTAGGGATCTACTGGATGAACGGTAGCTAACAGCAATAACATGATTTTAACTACAGAATATAAAATAACTATATGTGGTGGTTTTTTTATTTTTACTATGAAGAAGGATGTGATAGTTTACATAGGAGAACATTAGTTTTACATTCATCCTATCGTATATCATTTCATCGCCATGGTTACAATCCCCTCCATGCATCATCAACCAACCAAAGGGTATACACTACAAGCCTGCCCCCAGGTTATCAGCACACAGCCCCTCTCCCTCTCTGTGTCTAAAGTCTCCAGCTGCTCCATCTCTCCACGTCTTTGTCTCTGCCTCCATCTCAGGCATCACTGCTTGTTTGGATAGGGTCCCGTTCTCCGCTCTTCTCCCTTGATGGTCCTAGGGACCTCAGCTCCTAGACTGCAAAGTTAATCACTCCCCTCCTTGCTATAAAATGTTTACCTTTACATTTCCAACCCTAATAATCAGTCCTGGTAATAATTATTCACTATTGTACCACAAGAGACCTATCCGCATTTCCTTTCATCAACCCCGCCTAGACAGACTGGATACTACTCAGTGGAGATTCTACCTTCCTCCACACCCTCTGGATTTAGGTTCCCTCTTGAAAGCTTGTAAACCAGTCACTTCTTGCCTTTGTAGTCCGCCCATTTTGGGTAGCCAATGTCCAAGTTGCCCATCCCTGTCTGCTCTGTGTACGGAGGGGGTGGGAATGATCCTTGCTGTAAAGATTTGTTCCCTCTTTTGAGCTACTGCATCTATTGTTGTTGTTGTTGTTAAGTGCCCGTCGAGTTGATTCCGACCCATAGCAACCCTGTATAGGGTTTCCGAGGAGCAGCTGGTGAGCTTGAACCTTGCAGTTCAAATGGCTTTGCAGTCTGGCACATTAACCCCACATCGCCACACCAGGACTCCATAGGTGTAAATATATTTTTTAAAGAAAATTAAAACCAGATTATTGTGTAATCCTTAAAAAAACTGATTTGAAAACTATTTTTTCTGTCTACTCTATGCATTTTTTCATTATACTGGTTGGTACTGTGTTGTATCTTTTTCTTCCCTTTTCCTTTCACTCAGGATAATAATGTGGTTTACCTTCTAGTTAATAATTTACCCTTCCTTCCCTTTCTTCCACTAGTAACCCCCAGAAAATGTTTCTTTTTGTGTAAAAACCATTCTCTAGTGGTTTGAAAATCTTAATAATTCTAATTGGCAATATTGTAAAGTATAAAGATTTTAGATTTGATTGGTTTTGGATATTTAGATTGGATTGACTTTGAATATTAATAAATATGTAAAACTTTGTCATATGAATCACTGACTAAATTCTACAATACATGTAGAAAAAAATTAGACAAATATTTTGGCTATAAATAGTTTACTGAGTAACTTGAATCACAGTCTGAGTTAAGAGTGATAAGCTTGCAATTGTTTCTTGGGGTACTAGGCGGTTGTTTCAGGAATTTTTTAAAATGCTTTCTTTGTTTTAAAGGTTACATTTTCTTTCCAGAAGTTGTATGTCTTATGAGAAATGATCTATTCTGAATTTGTCAAGAAAAATAACCAGTGACTATATAAGTAAGTCTTGTGCAATGAATCATGCATTTTCAGTAAGAGGAAAGCCTTTGAAAGGCTTTCATAAAACTAAGTCATATGATGATAAACCTGAGCCATCGAGTCAACTCTAGCTCATACATAGCAACCTAGGACAGAGTAGAAATACCCCAGAGCGTTTCCAAGGCTGTAAACCTTTATGGAAACCAGACTTGCCCACATTACTCCTGCAGAGCAGATGATGAGTTTGAACTGCTGATCTTTGGTTTTGCTGCCAAGTCCCATAACTACTATGCTACAAGGGCTCCATAGTCCTCTGAAGAGATTATGTAAGGTTGAATCAAATAGATCATTTTATATTTCCTTTATTTCATATATATATACACAAACACACATATACGCACATAGTATATGTAGTTTTTAATAAATTGGAATTTCCCTGAACATGGTATTTAATAGTTTACTGTAACTAGTAATTTAAAAATTTAAGAAAAATATACTTTATATAAAAACCTAGTTTAATATTCTTTAAAACTTGAAATCTAAACTGATTTCCCCCCATTTAAAACAGAACTGTGAATCTACTTTAAATTCTTTGTAATTTAGAATTTGATCTTCTAGCTCATAAAATTAATAATTTAAGATCAATTGGTTATATTTTAAAGGAATGTAGATTAAATAGAATGCATTAAAATAATACTAAATTCAGATTAATAGTGGCAGACACTTAGTGAACACTTACTATGTGCAAGGGACTGCTCTAAATATTGATTGTTATACATTAACTTCCTCTATGCCATTCTGGAGTCCTGATGTGGTGCTGTGGGTTAATGCGCCAGATACACAAGGTCAGTGGTTCAAGCTCACAAACCAGTCGCTCCTCGAGAACCCTATACAGGGTTGATATGTGTTGGAACTGACTCGACAGCACTTAACAACAACAACAACAACAACGACAATTCCATTCTATTCCTATTTCATAGGGAACTGGAGTACTGAGAAGTTAAGTGAATAAGGTTGCACAGCTAGCAGAGTAACAGAAACAAAATTGTACCCAGACCCATGTGACAGAGCATTATATTATGCTGCCATTATAGCTTTTCTGAAAATCGTATTTTTAATTCAAGCGTATTCTAGTAATTTGCCTAGCAAGTCAGTGGTTTCTAATGTAAAATTATTTGTTGTAATACAAGACAATAGAATTGTCAGTCTCTGCTGCTGACAGGTCAACTTGGTGGCAAATGGATATGCTGCTAACATGTAAGTATTAGGAATGAGGTGTAATTTATTACTTGCCCATTCACCTTTATCTAGCATTTCATGCTAATCTTTCTGTCCTATGGATCTCATCCACCCCACCCTACTATACAAGTCAGCTACCTTTAGTTTCTGTGGGTTGGCGTGGGTAGAAGCATTGAGGACTTGGTGCCTGGCTGGGACTCCGCAGGCTGTGCGGAGGGGTGGGGTCCTGCGCCCTGCTGCAGAGTGTGGGTCTGGTAGCAGCAGCTGAGTAATCTACTGGATGGGGACCAGGGCGCTCCTCATTTCCTTCGGAGACCCGCCGATTGGCTGGGCGTGGGCACACATGACCGACATGTGGCTGTATTGGCGCAGCCGGCCGGGGTGTCACTGGAGACGGAATGGAGGTGCTGCCGGGTTCGGAAATGGGGTAGGTGCAGGAGCCACTATGGCCAGACTTTCTTGGGGGGAGGGGGCGATTTTTCCTTGCGCTGTCTGAAGCCGGTGGCCTTTCCTTGGCATGGAGTCCACTGCCACATGCCAAGCAAGGAGACAGGGGCGTTTCCCCCCCGCTACTGCAGTACAGGAGATGGATTTTGTGTGCTTCTGATCCAGAATTTTTGACAGGAGAGGAAGAAGGGGGAGGGGTGGAAGTGTTAAGGGGGCGCCTTTGGTGAGAAAGAGATGTTTTTTAAGCTAGAAGGGGTTTTTGTTTTTATAATGCCTGTTGACAGAGTAGAGTGGAATAACAGTATCTAAGGAAACGGGTAGGGTACAACAAAGAATGAAGCATATTCATGGCGAAGAGCAAAAGCTCTGGTCCATTGAAAGGCTTCTTTTCCTGGGGGGGGGGGGGAGGCGGCCCAAGGACACATGCAGTGGTATCTGTAAGGGAGGGGACACAAAGCTTCTGCTGATGCCAAATGTACATCTAATGTAAAGCAGGGATACTGGAGAGGACGAAGAGCAGGAGGCAGGTACTGCAAAGCTTTCAATGGTGTTTTTGGTTGATTGATGAAATTTTGGTCACCAGTAGCATTCCTGCTTTTGTAAAGCATCTAAGCAAACTCCCTACACATAGTGTGGCAAAAAGGTTCCAGTGTCTTTGTTAGTTGGAAGACGCAGTGATAGTGGATTTTTGCTGGTGACTGCAGCAGTGCTTTTTTCTGTGCTAAGCTGAAAAGACAACTGCAGAGCAATAAGAAACCCTGCAGCATTGCTGCTAGTAGAAGCCCCTTTGCAAGAAGCTGTAGTTTGTAATTGCAACCTGAATAAGAGGGAAAAAAATTAGTTTTTTAAAGTAGGAAAAATATCAGAGTATGAATATGTGGATAGTGGAGTGTCACTTTGATTCTACATCACAGAAGAGATGTTCAAATTATTAGATTTAACATAAATTCTATAGGAAATCTTAATAAATTATGTATGAGGCAGTGAGTCTTTTCCTTTGTTAGTGTAGCTTTTATGTCATTAATTAGGTCATTCAACAATAGATCACTTTGTCATGTAAATTACTTTGTAAAAATTGTTTTTAAATTATACTACTCTGTTTTCACTGATAACATAATACATAAGAACTACTGATTGATTGGCATTGAGTGGATTTATTTTTAATTTTGCGTTACTCTTTGGTCACTTTTAGATATCATTGAATAAAATATAGATGTAAATATTTTAAAATAAAGCACAATGGCTCTTAATTTAGCTATATTTCTGTTTAGTGAATATTCTTAAAATATACTGTTGATATAAAATGTGTTTATTGTACTTATTTTCCCCCTTTCCTTTAGTGTTTGAAAACATAAGTTTTCAGTGTGAGGTTTTAAATGCCTTATCTTTATGTTCATTTTTGGTAGCCAACCTGCCACACCTCCCTACTCCTTGACCAAGGATGGCAGTGGCTTTGTAAAATCCTTCAGGATCAATGTAATAGAAAGTATTCCAAGAACCTTTCATTTTGTTTCATTAATTTTTTCCCAGAATCAGAAGTCAGGCTTGAATAAGTAGACTATAAAATTTTATTTGATTAACTTGAGGTAATTATATTCATTTATACCAGAAAAAAAAAAAAACCTTAAAAATTTTTTTTAAACAAATTATTTTATTATTGAATATTAGTTAGTTGTTCTTATGGTTTCTTATTAAAATTTGATGAGAATTAGTAGAATTAAAGATGTCACTTTAAAATTCCAAACAACTTTAATAGTTTATGTAGTTCTTTGAATCCTAATTACTATAGTTCTTGAGAGTTTATAAAATTCTTGTTTTCACATGGATTATCTCATTTTCTCATGTAAACAGCTAGCTCTTTGTAGCATATTTCCATTTTAGAGGTTGGAGTTCTCCTAATCAGGTATGTTATGACTTTATCCAAGGTCATGTATTATATAAGAATAGAAAGAATTTAAGTCTTCTAACTCTAGTGTGAACAGCAATAAACCTATTCTATACTGTCTCTTATTGTACACCGAAATAATATAGTTAAGCTTATGCTTTTAAAGATCTAAAAACATACAGAATAATAAATAATCCCAGAAATTATTTGGAAAGCAATATAAATTACCGACAAGTCATTTGTCAAATAAAAAAAGACATATTATTTAATTGTGTATTTTTCATTGTTACATAAGAATTCTTTATAAAATACCCAGTTGCTGAACAAATGGAGAGACAGCAGTTTTCATAGTGACACTATAATAAATTTTTTTAAACTTATTTTATTTGTCTACGGAGACTTCTAAATAGAATAGCATTCCTTTGGACATTTAAATGAATATAGTTTTGTTTTGTAAGTGTATATCAGATATTTTTGCTTTCATCATTTGTGAAATATAAGATGTAAATGGGAGCCATAGGGAGGAAGTGTGGTAAATGTTGGTGCAGGGAGGGGGTTGTAACCATTGAGATGAAACAAGGTGTATGGTTTGCTGAACATGGAACTGATGATTTTTCTGTAAATCATTCAATTCACAATAATAAGCTAAAAAAAAAAAAAAAAAAAAAGATCAGCACTAGATTGAAATGGTTTTCTGAAGTAAAAATCAAGAACCAAAATAAAAGTTGGTTGTATTCCTTCTGTGATATGAAATGGACTCGTGGTATCGCGCTATAGGATCAACACTGGCCTGTGAACCACAAAGTCGGCAGTTCAAACTCACCAGTTGCTCCTCAGAAACCCTATACAGGGTCTCTGTAAGTCAGAACCAACTTGACGGCATTTAACAACAACATAGTATGAAATGAACTCCTAATGCAATGCTATAGAATAAGCACTGGACTACAAACTACAAAGTTGGCTGTTCAAACCTAACACATACTCCTTGGAAACCTTGTATAGGGTTGCTATGAGTCAGAATTGAGTCAACAACACTTACCAACGAACAAGGGTCTTTTAAAGGTTTATACAGTTGACTGTGGAAGAACATGGGATTGAAAGACATAGCCCACATATATTATACATGGATTTTTTTTTTAATGTCATGTGACGTTAATCATCTCAGTGTGAGCAGTTAGTCTCTCCAGTAAATTGCATATAATAATAAAAAGTGGTCTCTTGCTGTTCTTGTGTATTTTTCACCTTGTTTACTGCAATTCTGTAAGCATTGAATAACATCGTGGGACCTATTTGGAGTGCCACTAGTGATGTTGGAAGTGATTCAGATAAGCAGAGAAAAGCCATGACTTTACAAGAAAAAGTTGAATTGCTTGATATGTACTAGTACCATAAATTAAGGTCTGCATCTGCAGTTGCCTCCTGTTTCAAAATACATGAATCCTGCTTCAGGGCCACTGTAAAAAGAAAAGGAAATTCATGAAGTTGTCACTGCAGCTATAACTTGTACTTTTTGTGAGTTATCTTTTCATCTTGTGTTGAAAATGTGATTCTTATATAGTATTTAATACATATATAAAGATAAGTAAAAAATTATTGTTCTTGGGATTTCCTTTTAGCCATGCATGGGTTTTTTTCCCAAGCAAAACATGTCTGTTTAATCAGTGATATCATTGCAGGCAAATTCCCTCATTAATATACTTGTTTTACTCTCATTAGGGTGCCTTCAAAAAAAAAAAAAAGCATTGTGTAAAAATCAGCTCATCTTTCCATCGGTCTTTTAAACAAGACTGAAACTATTGATGGTTTTATGGAATGAATTGTAACCAGGTATGAGTGTTGGATTTACCAATATGATCCTGAGAGCAAGTTCCAATCAAAACAGTGACTTCCAAAGGGATCTACTGGGTTAGTAAAGTTCAAGTAAAGAGGTCAGTTCAGAAGGTTATGGTGACAGTTTTGGGGGGATTCCAAAGGAGTAATTTTGGTTGCTTTTTCTCAAAGGACACAGGATGACCACATGAACTATGAAAAGTTTCATGAAAATTGAAAATTGCATTGGTGAGAAAAAGGCTAGGAAAGTTGTGCCTAGGAATTTTTTCTGTCATGATAATGCATCTGCTCATTCTTCAAGGATATCAAGTGAATGCTGTAGTTCACGAATTTCATTTGGAAACCTTACCCATCCACCCTTTAGCACTGTTTTTACCCATTTAAAAGGAACATGATTTAAGTTATTAAAGAATGCCAAACTGCTGTTTTAACATGGTATAAATCACAGAACACAGAATTTTTCGGAAAGGTCTTAGAGCGATAAAAACACTGTCTTCAGAAGTGTATAGACCTTGATGGAGGATTTGTTGAAAACAATAGCTGTACATGTTGATGTTTTTGTTTAATAAAGTTTTCTATGATTTTGTAACGATATCTTTTTTTAACTTACCTTTGAAACAGCCCCTTATATGATGGGTGGGCACCACTAATGACCCTCATGTTATCAACTGTATAATCGGAAATATCTTCTAATGTAGAGGAATGTTATAGTTTGAAACAACATACCTTGTTGTAAAATATTCTTGGAGTCAAAGATAATTCTGAAAAGTAAATTACTTTTGAAGTGCTAAGGGTCTTAAATGTAAAACAGGAAAAATAGATGAAATATTTTATCTTCTAGCTTTAATGGTCAATAATCTGGTTCTTGATCCCAATAGAGGATACCATCAGCCTTGTTTTAGTGCATGTGACATCTCAAATAATAGTTGTTTTCTCAAAAATATAGAATGGATTCTATAAGACATAGTGATAAGCGTTTTCTGTTTAATACATTTTTTTTTTCTTGCCATCAACCATGTTTCTTTAAAATACTAATGATGGTAGTCTTAGTATATTGCATTTATTGTAAAATAGGTGTATTTTTATACTAGATAAGGAGTCCTCATAGGCACTATAGGATAAGCACTAGACTGCTAATTGCAAGATCAGCATTTTAAACCCACCAGCTCCTCCTCAGGAGAAGGATGAGGCTTTCAGCTCCTGTCAAGATTTACAGTCTCAGAACCCTTTGTTGGATTGCTATGAGTTGAATCCACTAGGGCAGTAGGTTTCCTTTGGTTTATTACCAGGTAGAAACTTTCTGATATGTTCAGATCCCCTTAAGAATCTGATGTACAAAGACTCCTTGGGTGATGTAAACACTTATATGTTGGGATGCTAACCAGAGGTTGGAGGCTTTAGTCCACCTAGAGGCACTTGGTAAGAAAGACCTGGCAATCTACTACCAAAAAATAAGCTGTTGAAAATTCTGTAGAGTGCAGTTCTGCTATGACATACATGGCGTTGTCATGAGCAGGAGACAACTTGGTGGCAATTATAGGAACCTCTTGCAGTTCCATATAAATGTTAATATTGACTTCTCCATTTCTGCAAAGAAGACTGTTAGAATTTTGATGTAGATTACATTAATCTACAGATTGCTTTAGGTGATATTAACGTTTAATAATGTTATATTTAGTCTTTTGACCCATGAGCCTGGAATGTTCCTTCATTTATTGAGGTGGTTTTGTTTCTTTCAGCCATGTTTTCTTGTTTTCTATGTATAAATCTGTTGCATCCCTAGTTAAATTTATTCCTAAACCTTCTGTTCTTTTAGATGCTATTGTAAATGGAGTTGCTTCCCTAATTTCCTTTTCAAACTGCTCATAAGTGCCTTTTATTATACTGAGCAATTTTTTGTCTAGTCCTGGTTTCAAGTGTTTTGTTTTGAAGGTGTTAGATTTTCTTCACTAATTGAGCTGATCATTTGGTTCTTTGCCTTTGTTCTATTAATTTTGTGTGTTGCAGTGGTTTTCTAATGTTGAATAACTCTTTTGTTTCTAGAATAAATCTCACTTGATAATGTTGTATGATCCTTTTAACATGATTTTGGATTTGGTTTTCTAGTATTTTATTGAGGATTTTTATGTCTATGTTTCATGTCATTTTCTTGTGGTATCTTTGGTTTTGTTTTCAGGGTAAACTTAGTCTTAAAAACTAAGTTAGGACGTATTCCCTCTTTTATCATTTGGAAAAGTTTCTGAAGAATTTGAGTCACTTGTATAAATGTTTGGTAGACTTCCCCTGGGAAACCATATGGTCCTAGACCTTAATTTGTTGAGAGGTCTTTTATTACTGTTTCAATCTCTTTATGTGTTGTGAGTCTGTTGAGATCTGTATATTCTGAAATCAAAAACAGAAAGAGTTTATATATTTCTTCAAATTTTTCATTTTGTCTAAGTTATCCCATTTGTTAGCATATAATTGTCCTTGTATGGCACTGTAGGATAAGCACTAGACTACTTACTAATCTCAAGGTCAGCAGTTCCTCAGAAGCCCTTTGCAGCGTCACTATGAATCGGAGCCGACATGATGGCACTTAACATCACCACCGCCCCCACAATTGTTCATAGAATTCTCTTATGATTCTTTTATTTCTGTAGTCAGTTGTAGTGTCCCCATTATGTTTCCTAATTTTAGATAGTTGCATCTCTTCCTTCTTTTTCTTTGTTGGTCTTGCTAACAATTTGTTAGTGATTCATTTTTCAAAAAATCAGCTTCTGGTTTCATTGACTGTTTCGCTATTCTCTTACTTCATTTATGCTGCTCTGATCTTCTTTGTTATTTCCTTCTTTCTGGTAGCTTTTGGATGGTTCACTCATTTTTATTTCCTTCTTTCTAATTCCTCAAAATGTAAAGTTAGGTTACTGATTTGCTATTTTTCTTCTTTTTTAATGTAGGGATAACGGAATTTCTTTCTGAACACTGTCTTCACTGTGTCCTATAAATTTTAGTATGTTGTGCTTTCATTTTCATTTGACTTGTAAGTACTTTTTGATAGCTCTCTTTTCCTAGCCCATTGATTGTTTAGTAGTATATTGCTTAATTACCACATATTTCTGTATTTTTCAGTTTTTCTTTTGCTAATTTCTAGCTGTATTCCATTGTAGTCAGAGAAGATACTTTGCATGGTTTCAGTATATTTAAAATGTATTGAGCCTTGCTCTTGATCTAACTTATGGTTTATCCTGAAGAATGATCTGCATGCATAGTTGTTGTTGTTAAGTGCTATTGAGTCAGTTCTGACTCATAGTGACCCTTTATAGTATTTTTGAGGAACGGGTGGTGAATTTGAACTATCGACCTTGTGGTTCAAACAGACCTTGCAGTCCAGTGTTTATCCTGCAAAAAATATATATATATACAGGGTTGCTATGGGTCGGAACCGACTCGACGGCACTTAACAACAACAACAACTATATATATATATATATATATTATTGAGTAGAGTGGCCTTATATATGCCTGTTCTTGTTTATCATGTTAGCTCCTTTATTTCTTAATTTGTCATTTTTCTTCGTGTATATCCATTATTGAAAATGGTTTAAAGAAATCCCAACTGTTGTTAGGTACCATCAAGTTGATTTTGGCAAGCATCAACCCTGTGTGACAGAGTAGAACTGTCCTTTAGGGTTTTCTTGGTTAAAATCTTTCTGGAAGCAGATCAGCAGGTCTTTCTCTGGCACTTACTGCGTAGATTTGAACTACCAGCCTCTCTCTTAACTGCTGAGTGCTGTACGTATAGTAGCACCAAAACTCCTTAATTATGACTGTACAACTCTGATGTGAGGTGCTGCATATATATGAGGGTAAGACAAAATGTACTGTACAAAATCAGCGCCTTTGTTGTTGTTGTTAAGTGCTTTTTGAGTTGATTCTAACTCATAGCAACCTGAGTTAGGGTTTCCAAGGAGCTCTGGTGAGTTTGAACTGCTAACCTTCTGGTTAGCAGTCTAGTGCTTATCCTATAGTGCCATACTAGGACCCTTATTAAACAAAAATATCAAAATATGAGGCTGTTGATTCTCATCATACCCTCTATATAGGTAGCTACACTTCTGAAGTCATGTTTCCATCTTTCAAACCCTCCTCCAAATAACTCTGCACTCTTTGATTTAAAATACATCAAAATGGTAGTTTTGGCATCCTCAAGGGACCCCAGTCATGTTCCCTTTCAATGTTCTTTGAGTTTGGAGAACAAAAAGAAGTCTAAAAGGGTAAGTTCAAGGCTATAGGGTGGCTGTGGTAAGATTTCCCAGGGAAATTCTCCTAGGACAGGTATTGCTACTCTAGAAGAATGGGCTCTGGTGCATTGTCATGATGGGGGAAAAAATTCCTGGGCACAACCATTTTCAGCCTTTTCCTCAAAATTTCTTCCTAATACGCCCTCATGATCACTATGTGTTTTTCTAGAAAATCTTGCAAGAAGACGCCTTTGTAATTTGCCTTAACCATCTGAGCTGACTTCTCTGACTTGCATTTAACTGACCCATCAGAACCCCTCAGAAGCCACTATTTTTATTGGACCTGTTTGTGTATTTTTTTTAAAAAGGGCATCCTAATGAAACTAAGGAACTACATCTTAGGGGCAAAGGGGTCCTGGTGTGACACCATGGTGGGTTAATGCACCAGACTGCAAATCCGTTTGAACTGCAAGGTCAGTGGTTCAAACTCACCAGCTGCTCCTTGGAAACCCTATACAGGGTTGCTGTGGGTCAGAATTGACTCGATGACACTTAAGAACAACGAGACTAAGACAAGTATGTTACTGAGATAGCTTTTCTGCAGTCATCCACTGATTGCAGAAAACACGTTTAAACACATTATGTTTTAAGTAAACCCATGCATGTATGAACTGAAACCCTAGTAGCAATACTTTTTAAATTACCCTTGTTATTTCTTAATAACTGACGGTTTCATCATTACATAATGTTCTTCTTTGCTACTTATAAAAGATTTTTACTAAATCTTTTCATCTGGTATTAAAATTACCTCAACTTTCTTTTGGTTACTATTTGCATTAAGTGTTTGTTTTTTTCCCCCTATTCTTTTCACTTTAAATCTATTTGTATCTTTGGCCCTAAGATGTGGGTTTTATTGTAGATAGTATATAGATGGATCATGGTTTTTTAAAAATTCATTCTGCCACTCTGCCTGTTTTTGTTGTTGTTGTTATGTATTAATATACACAGCAGAACATAGCATCAGTTTAACGATTTCTGCATATACATATAATTCAATTTGGGGACATTGATTACATTTTTTGAGCTGTCCATCCATTCTTACCCTCCTTTTTCAAGTTGTTTCCAATTAACGTAAATTCACTGCTCCTGCTTCCTATCTGTTCTTTAGAATTGCTGCTGTTAATTTGATCCCATATAGGTATTTCTTAAAGAGCACAATACTCAAGGCAAACAGTTTTCACTAGTTAACTATTTTTCCAAATAACTCACAACCCTATAACTTGCATATAGCGCACATAGGAAACAAGACACAAAGGAGTTGTATGGTTTGAAATGACACACTAATTAGTCCATCCTTAGGCCAGAACAACATTCAGTCTTTATCCCTGCTCTTTCTCCAATTCTGAGATAGCTCTGATTTGGGCCAGACTGAGGTGTCAGTACTTCAGACCACTCCCAGACTAATTAGAATATATACCTTGAGCAGTCCACTAATAAGACCTTTTCTGTTTGCTTCAGAACCATAGACCAGGACCTTTCTTTGTGCACAAGAGAATTGTGGGTCAGCTGGTCATTTCTTTAGTCGTCTGGAGGCTACTGCACCAGGAGTGGTAGTGATAGTGAAAATAATGTATTTTCCTACTTTTTAAAGCTTATCCTTATTTTGTTTTAGTTTTTACAGAATTAAGTACAGATTTCTAGTTGCTTTTTTGGATAATTGTGTGGAAGGGATTGGAATTTTAGATGAGCTCATACTACCTTTTTCCCTCACGGAGCTTCCATATTAATTTGAAATAGATATTAAGCAACATACCATTTAATTTGAAATATTCCAGTCTGTATCTCAAAATGTAAGGACTTAAGGATTTATCACATCTCAGTCTAGTTTAAAGTAATTGTTTAATGGTACCATCAAAATACCCATTCAGTGTCCAGATGTTTTTAATGGTTCCATAAATTTCATATTCACACACACACTTTTTTTTGAAAAAGTTTGTTTGGATATAGATCCAAAATAGCTCCACGTATTGAGATTGATTAATACATTTCTTATATTTAATCTTTAGATTTTGACCTTTTTTCCCCACCTTTACGTCACAATTTAATTATTGAAAAATTGGGTGGTTAGCTTTATAGAGTTGCTTGCTGGCTGAAATTTGTAATACAATTTAACATGCTCCTGTAGCCTTTGTTTTTCCTATAAATCTAGTAGTATAATTTATAGCTATTCTGTCTAATATAACAGCCAATGGACAGATATTAACTATTGAGCACTGCAACTTAAAATATTGCTAGTCTGAACTGAAATGTTCGTGAGGTCGCCAGGAGTTGGAATCCACTTTGATAGCACCAGGTTTGGTAGTTTGTTTGGTGAATATAAATTATACACACCAGATTTTAAAGACTTAGTAGGGGGGGAAATGTAAATGAAGTCTTAATTTTAAAATATTGCAATAGTATTTTTGACATATTTGGTTCCTGGATAATAAAAATGGTTAATGAGCTTGGCTGTTAACTCAAAAATTGTGATTTGAATCCACTCAGTGGTGTTTTGGAAGAAAGATGTATGGTGGTCTACATCTAGAAAACCAGCCACTGAAAACTATTCTGCTACACATGGGGTATCCATGAGTCAGAATCACTCATCAATAGCAAACAATTGGCCTTTTGTGTTTGTTTAAAATGAATTTCACCTGTTTTCTTAATATAAAAAATATTAAAGAAATGTTTAAAGATGGCAAAGTACACATATGGTTTGTATTAAATTTATATTGGACAGCACTGATTTAGAGACTAGATCAGATTGATGATTTTTAGCAATGCAGCTGTTTTTTGGCAAAACAAGCTTTATAGGTGATGGTGTCTTTCAACCATCAGGAAATGCATGTTTGTTAGCATCCATTGATGATGATCAGTCCAGAGGTTGCTTTGTAGTAAATTTTTAATTCTATTTCTCCCTTTTCTTAATTAGCTGGAATAGATAATAAGGAAATTTCCATAGAGAGAAACTTCTTCTCCACTACTGTTTGAAGGCCTATGTGGTATATTTCAAATTGAAAAGGGCAAAGTAAATGCTTAATTCTCTTACTAACCTTTTGTCTGTGTTATTGTTGTTATTGTTATCTGCTGTTCAGTTGGTTCGAATTCATAGAGAGCCTGCGTAAGGGTTGTGAGGATTGGATGGTAGTAGGTTTGAACTGCCAATATTGCGGTTCAAACTGACGTTGCAATCGTGGACAGTATCTTACAGCAGCACACCAGTACTCAGTATGATAGCTTGTGGATATTTTTTACTCATGTTTTAAAATTTTTTCTTCCATAGCATTTGTTATGTGTAACTTTTTGTCGTTTCAGCTGATTTTTGTGTGTTTTACTTTTATGTAATCAAAACTTTCTAACATTATCCTATTTTTGAATGTTAAGTCCTAGGTAAGAAACTTATCTCTTTTCATCAATAACAGAGGAATTTCACCCTTGTTTATGTATTTACTTCTGTGTTTAATTTTAATCAAATATCCTTTGCCTCCCCAAACAATTTTTTGCCTTCCTACCGTAATTTTTTTTTATAATACTTATATATTTGTTTTTAGTGAATATTTGGATAAAAGTCTAGTTATCAGTCATTTTGCTTTTTTCTTCCCAACCCTCCACTTATGGGGTGAGCAGTATCTTTAATGACATCTCAGCTACTGCAGTTCAGTGAATTATTTCATATGGTTCTTTTACCCATAGTTTTTGTAACTCCCACCAAATGTTTTTACTGGGTGTGGGTAAGAGAAAATGGGAGATGTTGATAGGATTATATGGTTCAATTGTGAGCAGTTAACAGAGTTCGTTGTGATTGTAAGAACTGGGAACTCTAGCATTCGTAGAATGAGACATCTCAGAGCAGGAATAGGTGATCTCACTACTGTTGAAGAAGAGCCAGCAACGGGGCATATTCTTTAGACCCTGCAATTCCAGTGCATTGAACCATTGCAGAGGAGCATCATCAGCAGAACCAAGAGCCAGAGCATGAGACAGAGTACTGAACTTCCCAGCCCACAAAGCAAGTAAAGCTGAGTGACTGTGGGAAGGAGGCTTGCTTACAGAGTGGGGTGCGCCTACACACTTGAGTTCTGTGTGGCCATTACAGTGAATTATCTAATCCAGCTGAGTGAGCTGTGGGAAAAATGGTGGGTGCATCATTGCAACAGAAAAACAAATTGGGCTGTCTGCATGCCCCTGATAAAATGATGCATTCCGAACTTTTCTTCATTGCATAAGACACAACTACAATGTGGCCACATGTTTTGATTTTCTTTCTGAATGTTGTTTAATGACTTGATATATGTTGATGAGAACTAAAATGTACTTGATGAAAAATTCATATGAAAAGGCATTTAAAAAAATTTGATGCTTTGCACAAAAGTTATTTTGAGTTAAGAGAGGATGGCTGCAACAATCCTTAAAGATTATTTGAGTATTTTACCATGAAGTATCTTTTATTCCTCTATAAAAATACACAAAACACTCTGCTTTCTGTAGCAGAAAGTGCTTCAGTTTTAATGATTGATATTCTAGAAAGGGAGTGGGGAGATCCAATATTTAATGCTCATTGAAGGAGTTAAACACTTTGAGTAGCTTCTCCTCTTACTCTCCATATAGTTCTTATAATACTGTAAGATTATAACCTGTATATTTGTGTGCATCTATCTATTTTATTTTACTACCTTTTCTTTTATTCTACTAGTTCAATATAAAAGGACTTGTTAACATTTAGCCTTTGTTTGTTTGTTTTTTAAGGTTTTTATTGTTGATAGAATAAAAGTTTACAGGGCAGATCATCAGTTTTACATTTGACAAATCATACACTTTGTTTCACTACAATGATTATAATCCTCTCCATGTACCATCAGTTAACAGTATTTCTCTTTATTCACTTTAGCTTTTTTTAAAAGAGAAAAACCATTCGGGCATATATAATAATTTACACCTCCAAAGGGCACCATTCTGCAAGTCTGCTTCCTGGCCACCAGCTCTTAGTCCTTCTCTTCCCATGAATCTAGAGTCCCCAGCTATTCCCTTTCTCCATGTCCCCATCTCTGCCTCCATCTCTGGCTTCACTGCTTCTCTGGATAAGGTCCCACACTCTGCTTATGCACTTCTCCCTTGATGGTTCTAGTGTCCTCTGTTTCTAGACTGTAAGATTAACCACTCCCCTGGTTTTGTTACAAAACTTCTACCTCTACAATTGTGACAGTCTCAATTAGTCATGGCAACAATTATTCACTATTGAATCATATGAATCTTATTCCCATCTCTTCTCTTTTCACCAGACCCATCTAGACAAGATGAAAACCATTCAGTGGAGACACTTTCTCCTCCCCTTCCCCAACCTCCATACCATCTCTTGAAACCTTGTAAGCCTTTATCGTCCTCTCATTTTAGGTAGCCAATTGCTAAATAGCCTGTCTCTATCTACTCTGTGTACAGAGTGCATCACATTGATACTTGATGTGAAGACTCCTTCCCTCTCTGTTGGTATTTAGAGTTACTACCTCCATGAGTAAGGAGCTATGGTAGCGTAGTGATTACGAATTGGGCTGTGAACCGCAAGGTCAGCAGTTCGAAACTACCAGCTGTTCCACAGGAGAAAGATGAGGTGTTCTGCTCCCGTAAAGATTTACAGCCTCGGAAACCCTGTACAGGGTCGCTATGAGTTGGAACTGACTCCACGGCACATAACAACAACAACCTCCATGAGTATAGGTCAGGTTCATCAAATTGTAGCAATTTACCCTTGTTTCCTTTGTCCAAAAAAAAAAAAAATTTTTTTTTTTTTTTGGGTAATCTTCCTCTCGTCAAGTTCTGATTATCAAGGCTAGATCAGATGGGTACTGTCTGCAAGTTCAGGGGTTCTTGTGCATCTCCCCTCACTTCATATCAGCTGGATGTTTCACTCTCAGCTCTAGCCCTCTGTGGCTATGTCCTTGTCCATGGGCTCAGGTGTCCCCAGGTCTCACTACACTTTGGACCAACCAGCCCTTCCTCTTCTCTCTCTCACTTCAGTGTCAACAGTAGTCAATGGACTATGGTTGAACTCAGCCCATTTCTTCATTGTTGTGGTCATCAGCAAGCTTACATGCCTGTTTATGTGTTTCCTTTGAGTTTCAGTCTTAGAGGGGAGTTTGTCCTGAAGAACTTGATTGCTTGCCTTGATGGCTTCCTGGAGAACAGCTTGCTTATTCTTGTAGTAGCCAGTCATTCTGACATTTTTGATTTGGGTTTTTCCTAATGGTCTTCCTGTGAAGATGTAGCTGTTCTAGGCTGGTCTGCTAATCCTTGCTTGTGGGAATGTCCCACCTCATAAGGTTCTGGATGGGACTCAGGATTCCACCTAAGGTCCTATACTCTGCAAAGGCTCTGCAAGAGGCCTATTTCAATGGGCAAGTTCTGGAACCCCTTTTAGGTATTCCAGTCAGTTATAGGCTGAAGACAGGCTTACAACTTTTCTGTAATCATGTTTCCCAACATTCCTTTCTATCCCACTCTAGTGTCCATTTTACAATAGTAGACAAGGAAAACCAATATTCGTAAGACAGTCAAGCATTTTAATATTATTTCCCCTCTTCAAACTATGCCTAGATCCCTGTATCACAGATCCCTGTTGTTCCAAGGTTGAGCATGCATCACTATTTACCTCTATCCCACTTAGGCCATGCAAACCTGTCTCAGTGTTCCCCTGTCTATCGTATTCTTCTACCTCCACTCCGTTCTTATATTGCCCTTCCCAACATCCAAACTAAGCCCCCCACCCCAACCCCACTGTTGTGGTTACCTTATATTGCATTAACACGTCCCTCCATTTAAGACAGTCTATTTTATCCTGTAATCTACCTGACCTTCTCACCACCTGGATCTCTGTTCCTCTGTGTTTACCTTCTTTCACATTGTAATTGTTTTGATCATAGACTGACCTACCTGACCCTCTGTTCTTATCATTTTATTCTGTTCTTGACGCTTCCATTTGTCGTTTGAGTTCAGGGTAATACTGCCACATATGACATTCTCTGGTTGTTGTCTGTTCTTGTTGGTTCTCAATCCACAGAACTTCCTTTAGGATGTTTTTCATAGCAGAGTTGGCTTTGGCAATATCCCTTAGCTTCTGTTTATCCTGGAATGTTTTGATTACACCATCATATTTGATTAGTAGCTTTGCTGGGTAGAGGATTCTTAGTTGGCAGCTTTTTTTTTCTTTCAGGGTTTTATATATGTCTCCCCATTGCCTTCTTGCCTGAATGGTTTCTGTTGAGAGATTTGAGCTTAATCTGATTTGCTTGCCTTTGTACGTTACACTTCTCTTTTCCCTAGCTGCTTTCAGGATTCTGTCCTTATCTTTGATTTTGGAGAGATTGATTATTATATGTCTTGGTGATTGTTTTTTAGGATCTATCCTTTCTCGGGTTTGTTGAACTTTTTGAATTATTATCTTTTTGCTTTTCAGGACGTTAGAGAAATTTTCTTCCAGAAACTCTTCAGTTATCTCCTCTGTGGAATTGTGTGATTCTTCCTCTTCCGGAATGCCGATAATTCTTAAGTTATTCCCCTTCATGTTGTCCAACATGAATCATAGGCCGCCTTCAGATTTTTTTATCCTTATTTGTGCTTGCTCTTCTATCTTTGTAGCATTGAGAGATTTATCTTCTAGCTCACTAGTTCTAGCTTCTATCTCTTTAATTCTGCTTCCTTGCCCTTTCAGTATATTGTCCATTTCTGATATTCTATTATTAAAAATTTGGATCTCTTTCTGAATTGTTCCCAGTGCTGTATTTATCTTATTTGATTGTTCCTGTAGTGCTTTTCTGACTTCTTCCTTATTTTTCTCAACTACATTGTATAGTTGTTTGATAACATTTTATAATCATTTTTCTGAATTCCTTCTCAGGCATTTCCAAAGTCTGCCCATCTTCCAGTATAGAGTGTAGGTCAACTTCAAGCTCATCTCAGTCAATTTATCTCGTTTCTGGACATGTGCTGATGTCATCTGTTTCTGTTTGGGGGGCATATTCAGGAGTTATCTGTGGCCTTAGGACATGGATGGGTGTGCGTTTTGGTATTTTTTATGCTTTATAATTGCCTCCAGGAAGATGTGATCAAGAGCTGGACTTCCTTTTTCACTCTTATTCCTGAGAAATTTCAAGATGCCACTGTTGGTCATTATGTCGTAACTCAGGATTTAATGTTCGGCCTATTTCCTTTATAGTCTGCTTGTCCCACTCCATAATCCCTGTTCAGATCTTATTCCTAGTGATAAACAGTTCAGGGCCGGCTGTATCTGTTTTACACTGCCATTTGGCTTTAAATGGAAACTGTCACTTTGCTTTTCGAGGAGATTTGTGCGCATGCATAGTAGAATCCTCTGGAGGTGGGTGGGGGTGTCTGCTAGTTCAGGCTCCCCCTCTAGTCACCAGAATGGAGGTCTGCAGGCAGCGAGAAACTAATGAACAGATTTTAAAAAAACACAAAAAAGAATGTGCACACCTTTATCTCCATGGTTCTGTCAGGTGTTCGTGACTGCTCTGATCCTTCCACACTTGGTCTCGCCCAAGATGGCGGCTCTGTGAGCAGCTAAGTGTCTTGAATTAGAAAACACTGGATTTCTTGATACAGCTAAAAATTCCCCTAGCTGTAACCCTTCCAACCTTCTAAATATTCCTTTATATGTAGTTCAGAGTTCTGGCACCATCCCCTGAGCCTGCTTGGTCCAGTATGCTGTTGTGGCTGCTGATGGAGCTCCTCACTGCATTTCTACCTGATCTGCCATCTTGTTTGTTCTCTGGTTTTTTTTTTTGTTTTTTTTTTAAATAAAGCATTTTAATGCCTGCATTATTAAAATCTCTATCCTATGATTTTTAATATACTATCTGTACAGGTCTGCTTATTAATGAAATGATGTAAAATATAAAAATGTTATCCTGGATCACTTCAGTAAATTGCTCCTCACTCTTGAGATGACTCCTGTCTTCTTTAAGAGGGTGAATTACTTTTTTCACAGCTTGTCTATTATTGTTGATGGTGGTGGTAATTTTAATAGGAGATTAGCATTAAGTGTGATTAAGGAAGTTGTGGTAGTGTGCCATGGTGTTGGTTCTGGCTTATAGTAACCCTGTATATGGTTTCCAAGGCTGTAAATCTTTACAGGAGCAAAAAGTCTCATATAATAGATTTGAACTGCCTACCTGACCTTACAGTTGGCAGCCCAGCTCGTAATCCACTACACTGCCAGAGATCCATAAGGAAATTATATTACGTGGATATTTCAATAGTACAGCATATTTATATGCCACTTTTATTTTTCAGACTACCTTTTGCTATTTAATCCTAATAGCAACCTGTGATTTAATTAGAACAGCAAGTAAGTAAAATTAAGATTTCAGTCTCCAAATATTAGTCTCTTGCACATTCTCTTTAATTATAAAGACTTTCATAAGTACTCTCAACCTCCCAGGACTGTTCTTCCTTAGGTCTTACTGGGTTAAGCCAAGTTTATCATGGACTCTATCTAAGACCCATGATTTCACTTCTAATTATTAAAGTCTAGTATTGTCCTTGGCTCATATAACATGTGTGTCGTATTTTATTTAATGGATTTCATTGCAGCTGTTGAGTGCCATTAAGTTGGTTATGACTCAGAGTGACCCTGTATAGGGTTTCCAAAGGAGCGGGTGATGGGTTTGAACTGCCAACCTTGTGGTTAACAGTCCAGTGTTCTACAGTGCCATTACAGAAGCCTTTGGTTCAGGGGGTCAGGATCATTAAGTATGATGTAAGTACACACTTTATAATTGTTGTTATGTGCTGTCTAGTCCGTACCGACTCATAACAAGCGACCTTATGCACAACAGAACAAAACACTACTCCATTATGCGTCAACCTCAAATTGTTGCTACACTTGAGCCCATTTCTGCTGTTACTGTGCCATTCATTGGGGTTCTTACTCTTTTTTGCTTCCACTTTACTAAACATGATGTCCTTCCCCAGGGACTGGTGCCTCCTGATAATATGTCCAGTGTATGAGAGAGAAGTCTGGCCATCCAGGCTTCCAAGGAGCTTTTAGGCCGTACTTCTGCCAACACAGATCTGTTTGTTCTTTTGACAGTCCATGGTACTTTCAATATTCTCCAACATCTTAACTCAAATGGCACCAATTCTTCTATGGTCTTTATTCATTGTCAAACATTCAAATGCATATGTGGTTATTGAAAATACTATGTCTTGGTCAAGTGTACATTAGAGTTCAAAATGACATCTTTGCTCTTGAACTCTCTTAAAGAGGTCTTGTGCAGCAGATTTGCCTAATACAATATGTTGTTTGATTTCTTAACTGCTGTTTCATTGAGTGTTAATGGTTGATGCGAGCAAAATGAAGTCTTTGACAACTTCAGTCTTTTCTCTATTTATTTGGATGTCATTTATTGGTACAAAGGTGAGGATTTTTGTTTTCTTTACATTGACATGCAACCCAGACCAAAGGCTGTGGTCTTTGACCTTCATCAGTAAGTATTTTAAGTACTCTTCACTTTCTGCAAGCAAGGTTGTATCATCTGCATATCGCAGGTTGTTAATGAGTCTTCCTCCAGTCTTGGTGCCATGTTCTTCTCCATATAATCCAGCGTCTTGGATTATTTGTTCAGCATACAGATAGAATAGTATGGTGAAAAAATATAACCCTGGTTTACACTTTTCCTAATTTTACACCATTCATTGTTCTTTTGTTATGTTCGAACAACTGCCTCTTGGTTTATGTACAAGCTCCTAATGAATGAGTTGTGTTCCAGAATACTCATTTTCTGAAGTGTTGTCCATAGCTTTTCATGACTCAAGTAATTGAGAGCCTTTGTCTGGTCAATAAAGCACAGGTAAACAGGTAAAACATCTTTATGGTATCCTCTGCTATCAACCAAGATCCATCTGATGTCAGCAATGATATCCCTCGTTCCACGTCTTCATTTGAATCAGGCTTGAACCTGTGGCAGTTCCCTGTCAATGTACTGTTGCAGCTGTTTAAAAATTATATTTAGCAAAATTTACTTTCATGCAATATTCATGATACTATCCAATGATTTCTGTATTCCTTTGATTCACCTCTGTTTGGAATGAGCACAAATATAACTCTTTTCCAATCAGTTGGCCAGGTAGCTGTCTTCCAAATTTACTGGCATAGATGAGTGAGTGCCTCCAGTGCCACATCAGTTTGTTGAAACATTTTAATTTGTATTCCATCAATTCACAGAGCCTTTTTCTTTGCCAGTGCCTTCAGTGTACATTGAATTTCTTCCTTCAGTACTACTGGCTCTTGATCATATGCTACCTCTTGAAATGATCAAGCATCAATCATTTCTTTTTGGCACAGTGACTGTGTATTCCTTCCATCTTCTTTTGTTGTTTTCTGTATCATTTAATATTTTGCTCATAGAATCCTACAATATTTCAAGTCGAGGCTTGAACTTTTTCTTTAGTTCCCTCAAGTTGAAAATGCTGAGCAGCGTATTCTTCTCTCTTGCTTTTCTAATTCCAGGTTTTTCTGCATGTTTCTGCCTTCTTGAGCTGCCTTTTGAAAATTTTGAAATTTTCTTTTCAGCTCTTTTACCTCATCATTTCTTTGATTTGCTTTAGCATGTCTACTCTGGAGAGTAAGTTTCAGAGTCTTCTTCTGATATCCATTTTGGTCTTTTCTTCTTTCTTCTCTTCTTAATGACTTTTTGCTTTCTTCCTGTATGATGTTCTTGATATCATCCAACTCTTCTGTTATTCGGTCATTGGTGCCTAGTATACTGAATTAAATATGTTCTTTAGATGATCTCTAAATTCAGGGATATGTTCAAGGTCATATTTTGGTTCTCATGGACTTGTTTTCATTTTCGTCAGCTTTAGCCTGAACTTGCATAGGAACAATTGAAGGTCTGGGTCACAGTCTGTCCCTGGCCTTGTTTTGGCTAATGATATAAAACTTTTCCACTGTCTCTCTCAACAGATGTTGTCAACTTGATGTTTGTGTATTCCTTCTGGTGAGGTTTTATTTATATAGTTATCTTTTATGTTGGTTTAAAGGTATTTGCAATGAAGAAGTCATTGATCTTGCAAGATTTTATCATGCCATCTCTAGTATAATTTCTGTCACCAAGGCTGTATTTTCCTTTGTTTCCAGCCTTTGCATTCCAATTGCTAGTAATTATCAATATATCTTAATTGCATGTTTGATCAATTTCAGTCTGAAGAAATTGGCAGAATTTTTCAATTTCATCTTCACTGACTTTAGTGGTTGGGGCCTAAATTTGAATAATAATTGTATTAACTCATCTTCCTTGTAGGTATATGGGTATTACCTATCATAGACAACATTGTACTTCAGAATAGATCATGAAATGTTACTTTTTTATTTTATTAAGGTTTCTGTTGTGGATTGAGTGAAAGTTTACAGGGCAGATCATCAGTTTTACATTCAACAAACATACATCTTGTTTCATTAACAATGATTATAATCCCCTACATGTACGGTCAGTTAACAGTGTTTCTCTTTATTCACTTTAGCTCTTTTTCTTTTTTTATTCCCCAAACACTCAGGCATATATAATAATTTACACCACCAAAGAGCATATTCTGCAAGTCTGCCTCCTGGCCGCCAGCTCTTAGTCCCTCTCTTCCCATGAATCTAGAGTCCTCAGCTGCTCCCCCTCTCCATGTCCATCTCTGGTGTCGCTGCTTCTCTGGATAAGGTCCTGCATTCTGCTTGTGCTCTTCTTCTTCATGGTCCTAGGGTCCTTTGTTTCTGGACTGTAAGATTAACTACTACTCTGTTTTTGTTAACAAAACTTCTACCTTTACAGTTGTGACAGTTGAAATTACAATTACTCACTATTGAATCATAAGACTCTTATCCCCATCTCTTTTAACCAGACCCATCTAGACAAGATGAAAACTATTCAGTGGCAACTCTTTCCTCCCCCACACACTATTAAACTAAACTCCCCCTTTAAACCCTGTATGCCAGTCACTTCGTGCCTTTATGTCCTCTTAATTTTAGGTAGCCAATGTCTAAGTTGCCCATCCCTATCTGCCTTGTGTACAAAGGAGATAGCATTATACTTAATGTGAAGTCTCTTTCCCACCCTGTTGGTATTTAGAGTTTACGACCTCTATGAGTATAGGTCAAGTTCATCAGATTGTAGCAATTTACCCACATTTCCTGTATCAAAAATTGTTTTGTTTTGTTTTGTTTTAAATCTTCCTCTAGTCGAGTTCTGATTATCAAGCCATTGAGGCTAAGTCAAGTGGGTACTATCTGCAACTTTGGCTGTTCTTTTATGCATCCTCCCACTCCGTATCAGCTGGATGCTTCACTCTCAGATCTAGCCCTCTGTGGCTATCTCCTTGTTCATGGGCTCAGGTGTCCCCAGGTCTCACTACACTTTGGACCAACCAACCGTTCTTCTCTTTCACATCTCCAGATCAACAAAAGTCTATGGAACGTGGTTGAACTCAGTCCATTTCTTCATTGCTGCCTTTCCCACTCTTCCACTCACCAGTAGACTAATGTGACGTCAGCAAGCTTACATGCCTGCTCACATGTTCCCTTTGAGTTTGAGTCTTAGAGGGGGGTTTGTCCTGAAGGAACTTGAATGCTTGCCTTGAAGGCTTCCCGACAAACAACATGCTTATTCTTGTAGTACCTTGTCACACTGCCATATTTGTTTTGGGTTTTTCCTGATGGTCTTTCTTTGACGATGTACCGTCTGTTGGTCTATCTGTTCCAGGCTGGTCGGCTTGCTTGTCCTTTCTAGTGGGAATGTCTCACCTCAGAAGATTCTGGATGGAACTCAGGATTCCACCTAAGGTCCTATACACTGCAAAGGCTCCACAAGAGGCCTATTTCACTGGGAAAGTTGTAGAACCCCTTTTTTGTATTCTTGTCAGTTATAGGCTGAAGACAGGCTTACAAGCTTTCTGTAATCATATTTCCTGCCATTCGTCTATCCAACTCAAGTGTCCATTTTACAATAGTATGCAAGGGAAACCAATATACATAAGGCAGTCAAGCATCTTAGTATTATTTCCCCTCTTCAAACTAAGCCTCAATCCTTGTATCACAGAGCCTTGTTGTTCCACGGTTGAGCATGCATCACTATTTACCTCTGACCCATTTAGCCCATGCAAACCTTTCTCTTTGTTCCCATATCTACCTTATTCTTCCACTCCCTGCCCTTCTTGTGTACTGCCCTCCCCAACACCCGAAGTATGATGTGTCTGCCCCTACTCTGTGTTCTACCTTCACCTCCCTGTATCCCAACCCACCCACCCCCACTCCAACCCCACTGGTAACCAACAAAGAATTTTTTTTTTTTTTCATTGAAATGTTCTTTTTGATGATGAATGTAAGGCCATTCTTCTTCAATTTGTCACTTCTGGCATAGTGAACCATGTGAATGTTAAATTTAAAATGGCCAATACCAGTCTGCTATAATGAATGTCAAGAATATAGATGTTTATGTGTTCCATTAGCAAATGAAGGTCACGAAAGCTGTACTCCATTTGTGCCATGCTGGTCAACTTTACTTTGAGCAGGAAGCTCTTCACTAGTCATATTTTGAGTGCCTTCCTTTCCAGAACTATATCTGACAATATTCTGGTGCTATTCCTGATGTTTCATTATTCTGGTGCTGTCTGACAGTATTCCACTGCTATTCATACGGTTTTCACTGATTTAATATTTGGAAGTAGTCCATCTCTCTTACTTCCTAGTCTGTCTCATTCTGGAAGCTCAGCTGAAACCTGTCCACCATGAATTACCTTGCTTGTGTTCAAACTGTGGTGGCATAGCTTCCAGAATCACAGCAGCACGCAAGCCACCACAGTACAATAAACTGCCAGACGAGTGAGGGAAACTTTATAATACTTTTTAACAATTAGAAAATTAATTGATAGAAATTTTAGTTATTGCAAAGTAAATTTAAACTAAAAAGATAATCTGGATCTTCTGAATAGTCCTTGTGTAGTCTTAATATAACCCCAGGCTTTCTCTAATACTTTATACTATGGAACTCATTACCTGTCTTCTGTATCTTCTTTTTTTTCCCCACTATTTTTTCACAGTCATGTAATTTAACTGCTAGATTCTGCTTCACTGCTCTCTGACAGTCTCCTGAAATCATCAAGTCTTTTAAAGTGTCTTTTGTCCTCAGTCTGTCAATGGGTCCCAAGACCATGTATGCCATAGCATGACCAATCACATTCATCTTTTTGAATACGTGTTAATAGAATCAAATATTAGTAATTCTTATTAATCTTCCTTTAAAAATATTTGAAGTCTCTATTAGTGTCCATCATGCCCACTGTGTAGCTGATTGACTACCTTTTAATGAGTTCTTGAAACTTCAGAACTACTTCCTCATAGATGATGTTTAAGACTGGTCTCTTATCAGTGAAAAGTTATGTTATGGACTACCTAATCTCATTAATCCTTTTTGGCTTCAAAATTCTGTGACGTTTTTCTCTGAGAGTATTTTGGGAGAACAAAAATCTGAGTTACGCCTAAACTATTGCAAGATCAGATATAAATTAATATTATCAATATAATGCATTTCTTATCTGTGACTATAGTTCTTAAGTTTTGCCTGTAAGACCAAATAAAATATCTTGAAGCCTTAAAAACATCTAACCTGATAGAAATCTCATCCATAAAAAGACAAATATAGCCAAACACTGCTGAAGTTCTCCTTTACTTAGTCCTATTTGTCTTCAATGAAGACCCTGGGTTTTCATCTTCTTAAAGTCTACTACATGAACAGTTTATTTTGACACTGAATCTAGCATTTTAACACAATTCTTGTTAATAAACGTCTAAAGGATTTTGTTACCCCTTTCTTTTTATAGAAGCAGCCACAATTTTGTTTTTGTTTTTTAGTAGTGTATTTCAAAATACTTTTTAACCTTATAGGTCCAAGGGTAGCCAAGGATGGCTGCAGCTTCATATGATCAGTTGTTAAAGCAAGTTGAGGCACTGAAGATGGAGAACTCAAACCTTCGACAAGAGCTAGAAGATAATTCCAATCATCTTACAAAACTGGAAACTGAGGCATCTAATATGAAGGTATCAAGACTGACTTTTAATTATAGTTTATCCATATTTATTCAGAAATTTCTCTTATGAACTTGGGGAAAAGACACTTTACTTAAAAGTTACTTAAACAGACAGTGATATGTAAACCCTTTATTACAGAGTTTAACATTTTTATACAAGGTATATTGGATTCATCTGATAAATTATATGAAGAAAATTGATATAAAATTCTAGTGATTAGTTAGTTCTTAGTTGTTTTTAAACATAAAATACCTACCTACATACATATATATATATGTTTTCGCATCACTTTTGAGTCTGGGTTTTCTGTGTAATTTATAGAAACTAACTTTACAACTTTAGAATACATCCCAAACATTAAATATAGCTTTCCCCCTCAATTCCCTCAGACCTTGTTACCACTTAGTGCTGCAATGATAGATAATCAAGAGAATCAAGGCACCTTATTGAGAAGAGCCTTGAACTACGTCAGTACCTGGTCCTAGTCCTGACTTTAACCATTCTGGTCTTAAGCTGCCTTGTTTGGAAAATAAAGAATTAGATGGTTTCCATGGTGTGTTCAAATCCTAAAATTGGTATGCCTAATAGTATTGAAAAACGGTAGTAATCTCCAAAAAAAGTTGTAAAATAATCCATCTATAGTGAAGAAAATATGTTCATTTAAAAATAATTCAGGATAAAACTTTTGCTGTTGCAATTTCCAGTAACAGACCGATCTCTCAAAAAGTTGAATTACAACAGTATATAGACTTAGAGATCATAGACAAAAAATACACTTCCTTTCCTTTAAAAAATTTCTTCCTGCTTTGTTTTGTTTTCTGTTCCTGGACTATACATCTGAGTTCTTGGCCCAGTCTTCCTCTCTGCTCACTACTCTTATTCCTTACTCAGTTTTTACTCTCTTCTAATTCTTTTTACTCTGTATGTATGCTTTTCAAGCTCTTCCTCATTCTTCAGGCTTCTGTATATCACTTTGCTCCTCTTCTTCCCTTTATATCTAATATCATCATAGTTCAACCTTTTACTCAAATGTACTATTCTGTGTATCCATATCTAAATATCTTTTCTACTCTGAATGACTATGTGGTAAAATTGTTTCCAACAATGATAGATCTTCAAGATATATAGCATAAATTATTTTTGAAATAAGATATACTGTAAATAAACATTTCGTTTCTTACTGCAAACTATGTTGTTAAGTGCTGTCAAGTCAGTTTCAAGGTTGGCTGATGGGTTTGAACTGCCAACCTTGTGATTCAAAGTAACATTGCAGTCTAGTGCATTATCTGGCAGCGCCACACCAGGACTCCTGCAAACTGTGAGTGATATCTTAAAGCAAAAAAATCCTAATCAATTATCTGTTGTTACTAAGTGCCATCGAGTTGGTTCTGACCCTTAGTGACCCTGTATAGGGTTTCTAAGGAGAGACTGGTGAGCGTGAACCATCGACCTTACATTTAGCAGGCCAATGCTTGTCCTACAGCACCACTCCAGGACTCCAATCAGTTGCCTAATGAATTTTTGTTTTTAAAGTTTGACACTTTAACACTTATCAATGCAGTATATTTAAATTTATTGTACCTGGCATATCTTTTTAAAGTATAAAAGGTACAGAATTTAGAAATTCCAAAGAGGACTGCTCTTTCATCTACTTTGGTGGTACATTTTGCAGATAATGCATCCTGGCAGGCCTATCTGGACAGTAAGTATGGTCTGTGTTTTGGTACAGAACTCAGAGATCTCTTGGTAAATTTTTGTTTAGATACTTAAACAAATTCGTAATTATTTTTTGAGACATACTTTAACCTATCTTAGGTCCAACTCCATGCAGAAATGGGATGTCATGAGAGTGACAGTACAAGTACATATGTCTCTGTTTGAAGATCGAGAAGGCACTGCAGGATAATGCAATGGACCACAAGGTCGGCGATTCACACCAGCCTCTCCTCAGAAACCCTATACAGGCTTACTATGAATTGAAAGCACCTCAATGGCACCTAACAATAAAAACAACATGTCTCAATTTGACCATGAATTGATGATTGTTAGCAGCATATGATGGATCTTGGCTGAAAGAATAGAATACCAGAAAGATGTTTACCTGTGGTTTATTGACTACATAAAGACTTTCACTGTGTGGATCATGACACGCTATGGACATCATTGTGGAGAATGAGTATTCTAGAACACTTAATTGTGCTCATGAGGAACTTGAACGTTGACCAAGAGGCAGTTGTTTGAACAGAACAAGGGAACACCAAATGATTTTAAATTAGGAAAAGTGTGTGCCAGGGTTGTATTCTTTCACTATGCTTAGGCAGTCTGTGTGCTGAGCAAATAATCCGAGAAGCTGGATTATATGAAGAAGAACATTGGCAGCAGGATAGGAGGAAGACTTATTAACAACCTGCGATGTGCATATGGTACAGCCTTGCTTACTGAAAGCCAAGACAACGTAAAATACTTAACTGATGAAGATCAAAGACCACAGCCTTCGGTATGGGTTGCATCTCAATGCAAAGAAAACACAAACCTCACCACTGGACAAATAAACAACATCCATATAAATGGAGAAAAGATTGAAGTTGTCAAAGACTTCATTTTTCTCGGATCAATCATTAACACTTAAGGAAGCAGCAGTCAAGAAAGCAAATGACGTATTGTATTAGGTAAATCTGCTGCACTAGACCTTTTTAAAGTGTTGAAGAGCAAAGATGTCAGCTTGAGGACTAAGGTGCCCCTGACCCAAGCCATGATATTTTTTAATAACCACGTATGCATGTGAAAGTTGAACAGTGAATAAGGAAGACCGTAGAAGAAGTGAAGCGTCTGAGTTACAGTGTTGAAGGAGAATATTAAAAGTACCATGGACTGCCAGAAAAACAGACAGATCTGTTTTGGAAGAAGTATAGCCAAGAGTGCTCCTTGGAAGCCAGGATGACCAGACTTCAGGCATATTATCAGGAGGGAGCAGTCACTGGAGAAGGAGATCATATTTGGTAAAGTGGAAGGTTGGAGAAAAAGTGGAAGATCCCCCAACGAGATGGATTGGCACAGTGGCCACAGCAATGGGCTCAGGCATAGCAATGATTGTCAGGTTGGCACAGGACTAGGCAGTGAGTCGATTCAATGGCACCTAACAACAAAGCAGCAAGTGCTTTTGCAAATATCATTGGAAATTCCTTCATTTATTTCTTTAAGATTGGGCCACATATGGTATCATAACAATTATAGCCTTAAAATGAATTATTTATGCATCTCTTACCTAAGAACTGTTTTGCTTATTTTGCCTTAAAATTATGATTTGTGAAGACATTTAAAACATTGGTATTTCCTACATTAGATTAAAATTAATGCAGAACAATGGTTTATTCCCCAGAATCACTTATTAGACTTCAGAATATATTATATAATCTGAATAATGTTTCCTAATCATTGGCCTATTTATCCTAAAAAAGGTCAAGATGTGTCACTTTCAACCAGATTGTGTACAAGTTAAGGATGCCTGAAATTTACTCAGCAGTACCACCTAGTGGCAAAAGACAATAAAACTTTGCTGTTGAGTACATGGGATCAATCCAAACAAAAAATATTTTGTATGTTTTTGTTGCTGTTGTTAAGTGCTGTTGAGTAGGTTCTGATTCATAGCCACCCGATATAGGGTGATTGGTTTGAACGGCCGACCTTGAAGTTAGCAATCCAGTCCTTATCTTAGAGTGCCATACCCTAACTCCTGTATGTGTATTATAGTCTGTAAAATATAAGAAAAAGTTAATGACATTGATCCCAACTCATACAACCCTTTGTGGGGTTTCTGAGGCTGTAAGTCTTTATGGGACTAGAAAGCCTCCTCTTTTTCCTGCAGGGTGGCTAGTGGTTTGAACTACAGACTTTGCAGTGCTTATCCTACAGTACCAAGGAGCTCTGGTAACGTAATGGTTACAAATCGGGCTGCAAACTGCAAGGTCAGAAGTTTGAAACTACCAGCTGTTCCGCGGGAGAAAGATGAGGCTTTCTGCTCCCGTAAAGATTTACAGCCTCAGAAACCCTGTACAGGGTCTTTATGAGTCGTAACCGACTCCACAGCACATAACAACAACAACAACATCCTACAGTACCACCAGGGCTCCTGTGAAGTGTGAACACTAACTGTTTATTTGAAGATAATAAGGAAATGTTACTTTCTTATTTTTATTTTTTTTTTTAGGTATAATGATGGCATGTGGTTGTGCTTGGAAAGAATAGAATTTTACAGAAAAATGTTACAATATGTGATATTTGTTTTCAAAATAATCTGGAGTCAGTGGGGTGGAGGAGGTGATTATGCATGTGGATGAAACAAGATTGGCCATAAATTGATCATTATCAATTTGACCATAACTAATATTAAAGCTAAGCTTGAGGATACGTGGGAGCTTGTTAAGTTTCTGTACTTAGGTATATGTATGACAGTTTCTATAATAAAGTAGATTATATGGGACTTCAATGACTTGAAATCAGATAAAAGCAGAAACTGTAGATAAACTTTTAAAAAATGTGTGTGCTGTATTTTTATTTCATATCTAGAACTCAACCTAACTGACTTTCAAATGCTAAGAGTAGGTAAATAAAGTGATACAAATATGTGAAACATTTAAACTGAGAAATGGCATGCAATAAAGAAAAATTCTCGCTAGGCAAACTATTGATTTGAGCATATACATTTCGACAAAATGATATATTTGTGCATTGCTTTGTAAACTATAAAATCATGTACATGTATCTAGATAAATCATGAAAAAATGGGTCAAAGGTTAAATTTTAAATAACATTTGTAATTTTTATTTTGATGCATTTCATAGTTTATTTTGAAGATTTAATGCTTAAATGTACTTATATCTAATAATGAAAAGAATTTAAAACTATCTGAAGGGAACGTTTTATCTAAAACTCAGTAAAAATTAGCTGTGGTTTTAAACCACAAGATCAACAGTTCAAACTCATCAGCTGCTCCTTGGAAACCCTATACAGAGTGGCAATGAGTCTAAACCAACTCAACAGCACTTGAAAAACAACAATGATACATTAATGGTGTCTTGGTATGACACTGTAGAATAAACACTGAACTCAACATCACTTAACAATAGCAGTAATGATGTTAAGCATCCCTGGTGGCACTCTGGGTTAGGCGTGAGGCTACTGCCCACCATATCAGCAGTTCAAATATACCAACTACCTTGTAGGAAGAAGACGAGGTTATCTGTTTCCATAAAGATATAAATCTCTAGAACCCTAAGGAGCAGTTCTCAGTGCTATAGAGTCACTTTGAGTTGGAACCAACTCATTAGTAGTGGATTAATGGTATACTGAGGAATGTGATGCTGTGGGTTTATGCGCCAGACTGCAAAGCCGTTTGAACTGTAAGGTGGGTGGTCCTAGCTCACCAGCTGCTCCTCAGAAACCCTATACAGGGTTTCTATGGGTTGGAACTGACTCGATGGCACGTCACAACAACAACAAGTGGCACAATGGAGTCTTGGTGTGGCACTGTGGGCTAATGTGTCAGACTGAGAAGTCGTTTGAACTGAAAGGTCAGTAGTTCAAGCTCACTAGCTGCTCCTTGGAAACCCTCTGCTGGGTCGCTGTGGGTCAGAAATGACTCGACAGCACTTGACAACAACTGACACAATGGTGTGATGCTGTGGGTTAATGTGCTGGACTGCAACGTTGGTTTAAACTGCAAGGTTGGCGTTTCAGGTTCACCAGCTGCTCCTTGGAAACCCTATACAGGGTGGTTGTGGTTCACAGCCAATTCATTGGTGCTTACAAGTGGCACAGTAGTTAAGTGCGTGGCTGCTTGTCGAAAGTCTGGAAGTTTGAACCCACCAGTGACTCTAGGAGAAAGACCTGGCAATATGCCCCAGTAGATTATTGTCGTTAGGCATCATTAATTGGCAAACAGTCAAAAGTTACAAGAGATACAAAGAAACAGGAAAATAACTGATGATCAAGAGAACAAATACAAAATAAAAGCAGACCCCAAGATCATCCAGATGTTAGAGTTAATAGTCAAGGATATTAACCTTGTTATAAATGTTTTAAGAGAGAAGATGGACCAAACAGATGAACAAATGGAAAATTTCTGCCAAGAAATAGAATCTACAGGGAAGAAAAACCCAGTTACACAGTCTAGAACAGAAAAATGTTTCTGATGCTGTTATTTCTGATTTTAAATGGGTTGAATATGGTAAACGAAATAGTGAATTTGGAGCAAGCTAAATGGAAAATACCCAAACTGAAGAGATGAGGGGGAAATAAAGGAAACAAAAGAACTGCATGTGAGAGTTAATGTGTGACACAGGCAACTAGTCTAAGTTATTTGTAACTGAAGTTTTAGAAGGAGGGAAAGAAAGAATGGGTACAAAAACAGTATTTGAAGGATAATGGCTAAAAATTACTATAACCTATTTGATGTTAGTATGGCATTCTGGATTAATGCACTGGACTGCAAAGTCTATTTGAACTGCAAGGTCAGCGGTTCAAACTCACCAGCCCCTCCTCGAAAACCCTTTAAAGGATGACTATGGGTTGGGATCAACACAATGGCATTTAGCAACAACAACTTGATGTAAAACTATTAACATAATGTGATCATTATTGTTGGTGTTGTTAGGTGCCATCGTCCTTTAGACTAGACTAATAGACTAACAAAACAGAGTCTAGAAAGAGACACACACATTCATTGTCACCCGATTTATGACCAAGGCATCCATGTGAATCAGTGGAGGAAAGATTGCCTTTCTAATAAATGGTACAGGAGAAATAAGGTATGTTTGAGGGATGGCGAGGGGGAAGGACCCAGAGCCCTATCTTGTATCATATGCAAATATTAATGCAAAATGGATAATAGACCTAAACTGTGAAAGATAAACAGTAAAACTTCTGGAAGAAAACATCGAGACTAGCTAAATGTCTTTGAGGTAGGCAAAGATTTCTTTAGTGCTTTTGGTATTCTGTTTAAGAAATCTTTGCTCACCTCAAGAACATGAACCTATTCCCTAAGTTATTTTTCAAGAAGACTGAATTGTTTTCTCATAAAATGAAAAGAGAGAGAGAGAAAAAAAAGACAAATTGGACTTACTGAAAACAGAATTTTTGTTCATCAAAAGCCACTCTTGAGTTTCTGTTTATGGTAATGGAAAACTTGGCAGTGGATGCTAGTGATGGTTACACACAAGATTAATGTAATTGGTATCATTGACTTGTTCATGGAAAAAAAAGTAGAATTGGCAAATATGTTGTATATATTTTTTTAATAAAAAATATGTTGTATATATTTTTTTAATAAAAAATATGTTGTATATATTTTTTTAATAAAAACCACAAGGTTGGCTTTTCAAACCCACCATCTGGTCCTTGGAAACCCTATTCCGGGTCACTATGCATCGGAACTGATTCGACAGCACCTAACAACAACATGTTTATCAAAAGACTTCTATAAAATGGTTTTGAAAAATAGAAAATGAGAAAGCAAGCATAGTATAGTAGAACATATCTGGAATATATACGTATGTCTGACAAAAGGCTTGATTAACAATAGACAAAAGAATTCCTACAAACTAGTAAAAAGGACAATGCGGTTTTAGAAAAAAGAATCAAAGATTTGTAAAGACAATTTATAAAGACAGATAAATGGTCAGTACGCACATGAAAATGTGTTCCACATGATTTGTCATCAGGGCAATATAAATACCACTTCACTTTTATTCAAAGCGATTAAAAGAGTGATCACACTAAATGGTAGTAAGGATGTGAAGCATAAAATATACTAAACTGCTTGTAGAAGTATAAAATGGGACGACAACTTGAGAAATCAGCTGGTAGTTTCTTTTCAAGTTAAGTCCTATGTCTCAGTAGTTCTATTCAAGAGAAGTGAGTACATATGTCTACTGACAGATATGTACAGGAATGAACATTCCAGCACTTTACCTAAGAGCCTCCAAACTGGAAACAACATTCCATCAAGATGAAAAAGAATAAGTAAATTGGAGAATATTCATATAGTGAATATACTAGTTTGGCTCTATAGGATGAGCAGTAGCCTACTAACCACAAGTCAGAGGATCAAATCCACAGGTCGTTCCTCGGAAACCCTATATGGGGTTGCTAAGAGACAGAACCAACTCAAAGGCATTTAACAGCAATATGGCATTAAAATACAAAGAACTGACTTGAGAACTCGTGGCCAGGAGGCAGACTTGCAGAATGTGCCCTTTAGTGGTGTAAATTCTTATATATGCCTGAGTATTTAAAAAAAAAAAAAAAAAAACCCACTAAAATGAATAGAGTAATGCTGTTAACTGATGGTACATGGAGGGGATTATAATCATTGTAATGAAACAAAGTATATGACTTGTTGAATGTAAAACTAATGATCTGCCCTATAAACTCACTCAATTCACATAAATACTAAAAAAAAAAAAAAAAAGGAATTAAACTTCAAATGTCGATCACACACACCCCAAAAAATGTATATGTAATGAACTGATATATCCAGGAACTCCTTATATTTTAAAATAAATTTTTCATTAAATTTTAATAGGTTTATATTAAAATCACATTTGATGGTTTTCTTTAACAGACGTTTCTATTTTTGTAGCATTACTTTTTTATTTACTTTCATATATGAAATAATATAGTATGTAGAGTTTCTTTGGTGTATCTATCTCACTTTTCTTTCCCTAAAGTAGTAGTTGGAATTCATCCATCCTGTTGCATATATCAGTTCATTTTATTTTAGTGTGCTGCATTGTCCACTATATGAATATCCCCCAAATAAAAATACTTCTAAAGGTGATCATTTCCATCTCTGTAAACTGTTCCCTGAGAATGACAAATTCAAGAGGAATGCTATTGCATTCATCACCAAAAAGAGCATTTCAAGATATATCTTGAAGTACAGTGCTGTCTGATAGAATACTATCCATACACCTACAAGGAAAACCAGTTAACACAACTGTTACTCACATTTATACACCGACTACAAAAGCCAAAGATAATGTAATTGAAGAAGTCTACCAATTTCTTCAATCTGAAACTGATCAAACTCTGGTAACGTAGTAGTTACAAATCAGCTGCAAACCTTAAGGTCAGCAGTTCGAAACTACCAGATGTTCTGTGGGAGAAAGATGAGGCTTTCTGCTCCCATAAAGATTTACAACCTTGGAAACCCTGTACAGGATCACTATGAGTCGGAACTGACTCCACCGCACACTACCACCACCACCAAAATCAAGATGCGTTCATCGTTACTGGTGACTAGAATGTGAAAGTTGAAAATGAAAGAGGAAGGATCAGTAGTTGGAAAATAAGACCTTAGTGATAGAAATGATGCTGGAGATCAAATGATAGAATTTTGCAAGACCAAAGACTTATTCATATATTTTCAACAACCTTAAGTGGCAACTGTACTACATGGACCTCACCAGGATACACAGGAATCAAAATGATTGCATACATAGGAAGTGACAATGGAGAAGCTTAATTATGATTGGCCAAAGTAAGGCCAGGGCAGTATTCAAGAGGAAGGTTGGCAGAGGAAAGATGAAGGATAGCAGGAAACACATGGAGGAATGCAAAGGAAATAGAGATAAATATTTAATGAACATTAAGGGGATTGTAGTCATTGTAATGAAACAGAGTATATGGTTTGCTGAATATAAAACTGATGATCTGCTCTGTAAACCTTTATTAAATTCACAATAAGATTAAAAAAAAAAAAAAAAAAAGGCCAACAGTGGAACAGACTATCAATGCAAATTTAAGTTGAAGAAAATGAAAACAAGAGCCAAAATGTGACCTTAAATTTATCCTACTTGAATTTGGAGACCATCTCGAGAACAGATTTGATAGATTGAATATTAATAACTACCTAAAGACCGGAGGAGTTGTGGAATTACATCAAGAGCATCGTAGGAGTTGTGGAATTACATCAAGAGCATTGTAAGACTCAGCCCGTGGCTAATGCTGGGAGTGAAGCTTCCAGCTGATAGGAAATGGGAGGAAATGCAAAAGAATGCCCAAAATTGCAAATAGTACCCATTTGACCTAGTATCAGTGGTTTGATGATTAGAACTTGACTAGAGGAAGATAAAAAAATTTGATAAAGGAAATAAATATAAATTGCCACAATTTGATAAACTTGACCTATGTTTAAAGATGTAGAGTAGCTCAGGATACCAACTGAAAGGGAAGGAGTCTTCACATCAAGGATCAATCCTTTCCTCTCTGTACACAAGGTTAATAGGGACAGGCAACTTAGACATTGGCTACCTAAAATGGGGGGGAAGGGTTATAAAGGCACAAAGTGATTGGCTTACAAATTTTCAAGGAGGAGTTTAGTTTTAAAGTATGCAGAGGAAGGTAGAATCCCCACTGAATAGTTTTTGTCTTGTCTAGACGGGTCTGGTGAAAGGAGATGGGGATAAGATCCTTATGATTCAGTAGTGAGTAATTGTTATCATGATGCTTGCAACTGTCACTACTGTAAAGGTAGAAGTTTTGTAGCATAAAGGGGGGAGCAGTTAATCTTACATTCCAGGAACAGAGGACCATAGGACCACCCACCAAGGGAGAAGAGCACAAGCAAAATGTGGAACCCTATCCAGAGAAGCAGCAACACCAGAGACGAAGGCAGAGATGATGCCATGGAGAGAGGGAGCAGCTGAGGACTGTAGATTCAAGAAAAGAGAGGCTGTGTGTTGGCAGCCAGGAGACAGGCTTGCAGAATGTGCCCTTTTGTTGTTTAATTATATATTCTGGAGTGCTCTTGTGTATATCTAAATCTCTCTATATATATATATATATATACATATATGGATTTCAATGAATCCTAAGATTAATGAAAGAATAAATGTGAAATGTCCCACTGTAAAAAATAAATATGAAAATCTATGATGGTTACAGGGGAGTGTAGAGGATTAGGAAAATTACTCACAGGCTAGAGGGTAGACATATGTTAACATGGGTCACAGGACAGGCATTATACAACAAGAGGAGGTTATTAGAGGTAAGATGAATGTAGCAGGAAACACAGGGAAGAATGCAACAGTTAAAGCGAATAGTTAATTGTTGCTGCATGAAGGGGATTGCAACCATGTAATGAAGCAAAGTGTATGATTTTTGTTGAGTGTAAAGCTGATGATCTGCTCTGTAAACCTTCACTCAATGCACAATAAAAGGTTTTTAAAATAATAAAAAGAAGTACAGCCAGAATATTCCTTAGAAGCCAGGATGGCAAGACTTTGTCTCTCATACTTTGAACATATCAGGAGGGACAAGTCCTTGGAGAAGGCATACTAGGCAAAGTGGAAAGTTAGCAAAAAAGAGGAAGACCCTCAACATGATGGATTGACACAGTGGTATCAGCAATGGGTTCAAGCATAACAACTGTGAGGTTGGCACAGGACTGGGCAGTGTTTCATTGTGTTGTGCATAAGATTACTATCAAAGTAACTGGCTTGATGGCACCTAATGATAATAGTGATGATGTTATATACAATATGAATACAAATTTTATACAATAGGAATAATAACAAATCGCTAAGAGTAATTGAGCTCTTACTGTGTCACTGGTTTTCAGCACTTTACAGTGTTTTCTCATTGAATCTCTTTGACAATTCTAATAACTTATCTTTAATTTGTAGGTGAGGAAAATGAGTAACAAAATGATAACTTAAAAACATACTTTCATACAAGGAAGGGGAAGGCAAAGCACAAGAAAGGGGGAAGGGGGATGGAAGAACAAGGAAGATGGGGGAACACTCAGGTAGGTGTGCATGAGCTAAAAGGGACAGAGGTAAATAGTGATGTATACTCAACCTTAGAACAACAGGGCTCTGTGGTACAAGGATCAAGGCTTAGTCTGAATGGGTAAAAGAGGGGAAATAATGTTAAAGTGCTTGACTGTCTTGCGGATATTGGTTTCCCTTGCCTACTACTGTAAAGTAGACATTTAAGTGGGATAGAGAGGAATATTGGAAATACTTACAGAAACTTGTAAGCCTGTCTTTAGCCTATAACTGATTGGAATACCTAGAAGGGATTCTAGAATTTACCCAGTGAAATAGGCTTCTTGTTGAGCCCTTGTAGAGTATGGGTCTTAGATGGAATCCTGAGCCCCATGCAGAACCTTCTGAGGTGGGACATAACCCACTTGAAAGAACATGCAGACCCACCTGGAGCAAATAGAGAAACAGATGATACTTCTTGAAAGAAATATCAGCAGGTTAGAAAAAAAAAAAAAAGCAGACTCTTAGGCTGTTAAAAGAACAAGAAAGCTGTTCAACTGGGAGACATCAAGGCAAGAAAAGTCCCTTCAGGACAAACCCCCTCCAAGACTGAAACACAAAGGGAACACACAAGTAAGCTTGTAAGCTTGCTAGTGATCACCTTGGTCTACTTATGAGTCGAAGTGGGGAAAGGCAATAATGAAGACATGGGCAGAGTTCCACCATGTTCCATAGATTCCTGTCGACCTTGAGATGAGACAGAGAAAAGGAAGGACTGGTTAGTCCAAAGATTGGGGAGACTTGGGAACTCCTGAGCCCATGGGCACTGATCTAACCACTGGGGGCTTGCTAGAGCTGGGAGTGAAGAATGCAGTTGATATGAAGTGGGGGGAGATGTGCAAGAACACCCAAACTTGCATATAGTATACCCATTTGACCTACTTTGAATGGCTTGTTGAGCAGAACTTAACTAAAGGATGGTAAAGAAGTTTAATACAGGAAACAAGTGTAAATTGCTGTAATTTGATGACCTTGATCTTTGCTTATAGATGTAGTTGCTCAAAATACCAACTGAGGGAGACTTCACATCGAGGATTAAGCCTATCCCTTCAATACATAGGGTTGATGGGGAGGTGCAGCTTAGACATTGGCTACTTAAAATGGCCATAAAGGCACGAAGTGGCTGTATTGCAAGTTTTCAAGAGGGAGTTTAGTTTCAGAGTGAAGCGGGGAGAGTAGAATCCCCACTAAATAGTTTTCATCTTGTCTAGATGGGTCTGGTGAAAGGAGTTGGGGATAGGATTCTTTTGATTCAATAGTGAGTTATTACTATCATGACTAATTTTGATTTTCATAACTGTAAAGGTAGAAGATACATGACAAAAAGGGAGGAGTAGTTAATATTATATTCGAGGAATATAGGACCATCTAGAGGGAAGAGCATGAGCAGAACGTGGGATCCTAACCAGAGAAACAGCAACACCAGAGATGAGGTGTAGAGGTGATGGCATAGAGAGACAGAGCAGCTGAGGATTCTAGACTCATGGAAGGAGAAATGCTGTGTGTTGGCATGCAGGAGGCTGGCTTGCAAAATGTGCCCTATGGTTGTTTAAATGATTATATATATGTATGTTCCTGTGTCCAAATAAAAAAAGAATAGAGGCAAATACTGTTAACTTATGGTGTATGGAGGTGATTGTAATCATTGCAGTGAAACGATATGATTGTTTGAGTTCAAAACTGGTGTTCTTCCATGATTTTATTCATAATAAAAACTCTTTTTTAAAAATCATAAATGAAAGAAAAAGGTCTTTATTAGAAAGACAGTAAAAGAAACAAAAACCAAAAATGAGATGTCAAGAGACTCTTGCTCTTGAAAATAGAGTAAGTAGCTAATGCGACTGACAGAAGTGATATGCAGTGAAAGTGCTGAACAGAATATTTCACAGGGCAGCCTGAGAAGACAAAATATTATAATGAATTGGACCAAAACCTGAAATTAGCAAACCAAATGGGAAGAATACACTTAGCATTTCTCATGCTGAGAGAACTGAAGAAACAACTCAAGCCTTGACTCAAACTGTTGGAGGATTTTTATGGGCAAAATCTGAAGAAGAACATGGCATTAGGATTGGAGAACAGCTCATTAATCATATTCAATATACAGATGATACAACTTTACTTGCTGAAACAAAGTGAACTTAAAATACTTACTGATGAAGATCAAAGACCACAGCCTTAGGTATGGGTTGCACCTCAATGTAAAGAAAACAGAAATCCTTACAACTAGACCAGTAAATTAAGTTCATGATAGAGAAACGATTGAAATTGTCAAAGACTTCATTTTGTGTGGATCCATTTTCAGCACTCATGGAAGCAGCAGTCAAGAAACCAAATGACATACTGCATTAGGCAAATCTGCTGCACAAAGGCCTCTTTAAAGTCTTCAAGAACAAAGATGTCAGTTTGAAGATGAAGTGTGCCTGGCCCAAGCCATGGTATTTTCAGTAGCTTCATATGCATGTGAAAGTTCAACAGTGAATAAGGAAGACTGTAGAAGAATTGATGCATTTGAACTTTGGTATTGGTGAAGAATATTAAAAGTGCCATGGATTGCTAGAACAACGAATAACTCTGTATTGGAAGAAGTACAGCCAGAATGCGCTTTAGAAGCCAGGATGATTTCTCATACTTCAGACATATTATCAGGAGGGAACAGTCCCTAGATAAAGGACGTCATGCTGGGTCAAGTGGAGAGTCAGTGAAAAAGAGAAAGACACACACACACCCCCAACAGAAAGGATTGGCACAATGGCAGCAGCAATAGTCTTAAACTTAGCAATGGTTGTGAGGATGGTGAAGCACTGGGCAGTGTTTTGTTCTGTTGTGCATAGAGTTGCTATGAGTCAGAACTGACTTGACAGCATCTAACAACAATAACAATATGGGCAAAATATTGACTAATACAGGAAACATGAAAAGAAGATGTAAGTAATACTCTGACTACCAAAAAGATTTGGTCAATGTATAATCATTTCATGAGGTAGCATGTGATCAGGAACCAATGATAGTGAAGGAAGAAGTCTAAGCTGCACTAAGGCATTGGAGAAAACAAGGCTTCACAAGTTGACAGACTACAATTTGAAAGTTTTCAACAAACTGATGCAGCACTGGAGACACTCACCCATATGTTTCAAGAAATGTGAAGGACAGCCAACCTTCCAGATTGTACCCATTTGATGGCTTGATGACTAGAGCTCAACTAGAAGGTAAAGAAATTTGATAAAGGAAGCAAGTGCAGATTGCTTCATTGAACACTTCATTGTGCTCATGAAGAACCTGTACATACATCAAGAGGCAGTCATTAGAACAGAACAAGGGTATACTGAATCATTCAAAATCAGGAAAGGTATGCAACACGGTTGTGTCTTTTCACACTCTGAAACTAAACTCCCTCTTGAAAACTTGTAAGCCAGTCACTTCATGCCTTTATAGCTACGCCCACCCTCACCCCACCCCCCACATTTCAGGTAGCCAATGTCTAAGTTGCCAGTCTGCAGGGTTGCCTGTATACCAAGGAGTTAGGTTTGATCCTTGATGTTAAGACTCCTTTCCTCTCAGTTGGTATTTTGAGCTACTACATCCATAAGTATAAATCAAGTTCATCAAATTGCAGCAATTTGCACTTGCTTCCTTTATCAAATTTCTTTATCTTCTAGTCAGTGGAGCTCTGGTAGTCAAGCCATTGAATGGGTACAGTCTGGAAGTTTGGGTGTTCTTGTGTGTCTCCTCCCACTCCATATCAGCTGGATACTTCACAGCTCTAGACCTCTGTGACTAGGTCAATGTCCATGGGCTCAGGAGTTCCCAAGTCTCCCCTAACTTCAGACCAACCAGCCCTTCCTCTTCTTTTTCTCTTCTCCAGGTCAACAAGAGTCTTTGGAATGTGGTTGAGCTCAGTTCATATCTTCATTACTGACTCTCCCCAACTTCCACTCAAATGTAGACCAATGCGGTCACCAGTGAGCTTACTTGGCTGCTCCTGTGTTCATTTTGAGTTTCAGTCTTGGAGGGGGTTTGTCCTGAAGGAACTTTATTGTGCAAGCATGCATTTTCTGTGTAAAAGTTTACACAGTGAATTAAATTCCATAATTTTGTACAGATTATTGCTGGGGATTGGTTACAGTTTTCAGTGTGTCAGCATTGACATTATTTCCATTCTGTTTCCATTAATCTAACTTCCGTTCATCTTCTTCCTTCTCATCTTTTACTCTTAGATATTTGTTGTTTGGTTTCTTATAGCTCATTCATTGTTTAAGGGACACACAACTCATGGGTGATAGTATTTTGTAATCAAATCTATTGTTTGGCTGGGGGGGTGATCTTCTGGATTTGTCATCAGTTTTTGAAATATTTAGGCATATGTCCTTTGACATGCCAGAATGTTTTAAATTGATGTTTTTAAATTTTTGAGTACATATTGTACAAACATTAGGAAACCAAAAGGCAAGCCAAAAAAAAAATCGCTTATAATCCCGTCTTCCATAGAATACCACTGTTAACATCTTGATTCTGTTTTCAGCATCAACCTCAATTGAAACTAGTCCACAATGAAGGTTGTCAGCCCCAATCCCCACTTAATGAAATAGCAGTGTATATTTAACAAAATCTTCAGGTGACTTGGATGCATTCTAAAGAGAACCATCAATGTAGGCTCTGGGGAAAAAATCTTGTATAGAGAGAAACCTCATCAGAGCTGTACTTTAAAAGGTTTACTCATCCAGCAAGGCAGAACATACAGGAGTTTATCTTAAATAGCATTTTGTTGTGTGCCATCAAGTTGATTCCAACTCATAGCGACCATATAACAGAGTAGAACTGGGCTAAAATCTTTGTAAGAACAGGTCTCCAGGTCCTTTTCTACTGCAAGGTAGGTAATGAGTCAAAACTTCCTACTTAACTGAACATTTAACCATTGAGCCACCAGGAGAGTTCCTTTTTAATAATATTTTTGTTGTTAAAGTGCCATCATGTCTTCTCAGACTCATAGCAACCCTGTACAGAGCTTCTGAGGAGCAACTGGTGGATTTGGACCACTGACCTTATAGTTAACAGTACAATGCTTATCCTACAGTGCCACACTAGGATTTCATTTGTAATATAGTATGTTGTTGTAGTTAACTGCCATCAAGTCAGTTCTGACCCATAGCAACCCTGTATAAGGTTTCCATGGAGCGACTAGTAAGCTTGAACCACTGACCTTGCGTTTCAAACCGACTTTGCCATCCAGCACATTAACCCACAGTGCCAAACCAGGACTCAAATAATATAGTGGTGGTGGTGGTTATGTGCCATGGAGTTGGTTCCAACTCATAGCGACCCTGTATATGGTTTCCGAAGCTGTAAATCTTTGCTGGAGCAGAAAGCCTCATCTTTCTCCCTTGGAACCACTGGTAGTTTTGAACTGCTGACTGTGAGATTAGCAGCCCAATTCATAACCACTACACTACGAGCACTCCTTAATAATATAATGTAGGTGGGGTTAATAAGGACTTAAATAAGTATAAAGAGAATACAAAGCAAAGAACTGGTTTTAATAGCACCAAATGACAATTCAGATCTAGACATTTATGTTTAGATATCCAGATGGAAAGCATTTAATTGGCAAAGTGAGTCTGAAGTTTGCAAGTGTGGTTAGGATTGAAGACATATATGTGGATGTTTATCTAATTCCAGGTGTTGTTAAACTGAGAGTGGGAGTGTAAGTAGAGATGCTATTAAGAGATCATTGAAGGATTGCAAGAAGCAACTGTGATTGGATTGAGAATTGGAATCCTGGAAATTGCATAGCCTTACAGTGATGGTTCTCAAACTTTATGGGAGAATTGGTGCCCTGAAGTTTATAGTAGGCTACTCCTGGTGTGATGCTATAGGATCAGCACTGGACTGTGAACCACAAGACCAGCCGTTCAAACCAACCATCTGCTATGAGTTGGAACTGAATTGACAGCATTTAATAACAACAACAATAGTTAATAGCAGTTACTCTATATTCGTTTAAGGGAAGCATCCATGTACAAATCTGTTTTCTATTCCACAGATGTGATACACTCTAGACATAATATTGTGTACATGAATACCAGCCACCTTCATATTGCCATATCTGTTTATACAAACCTATTGGAGTTCAATGTGGTTCATTACTTGAAGACCAGAGGCCTAAGTTTACAGGCTATTTCTTGTTAATATAGGAATTCTTTGTCAGTAAAAATAATGCTAATAATATCAGTGTCAATTCATTTACGCTTTTTCTGTCATTAATGGATCATTTTTTATACATTAAGAAACTACCCTAATGTGACAAAGTTGTAGATGTTAAAATACAGTGTCTTTTATTTGGAAACCTAATTGTCTCCAAAAGAGATTATACTGGAAACTAGGAAGGAATTTCTCAGAACATGAAAATTGTTATAAATGTGTATTAAGTAACATGTAATAAAAGCTCGTTAGTTAGGGCAGAAAAATTGGTAGAAAATGAAAATAGTCTTTGAGAAAAACTGTTTAGGAGAAAGGATTTAAGAGGTAAAAGATGTAAACTCCCATTGCCATAAAGTTCATTCTGACTTATAGTGACTCTGCAGGACAAAGGGGAGCTCACTGGCTCCATAGGACAAGCACTGGACTGCTAATCACAAGGTCGGTGGTTCACAGCTGCTCTGCATGATAGAGATGAGTCTTTCTGCTCCCACAAAGGTTTACAGCCTTGAAAATTCTGTACAGGATCACTATGAGTTGGAACCAACTTGTTGGCACTTATAAACAACAGGACAAAGTAGAACTGCTCCTTAGGGTTTCCAAGGCTGTAATCTATGAATAGAAGTGTACTGCTCAGAGAACAAATAAAACTCTGTTGGAAAAAGTAATAGCCAGAATGTTCTTTAAAAGCCAGGATGGTGAGACTTTGTCTCACATACTTTGGGCATATTATTAGGAGAGACCAGTCCTTGAAGGAGGACATCGTGCAAAGTGAAGGATCAGTAAATTATAATAAGTTAATTTGTGTGTGGGCTTTCTTGGTCCTATTGGTACCAAGTTTAAGAGACATGAATTCTGTTCTGTTCTTGCTGAAAAAAGATCCCAAATTCAAATATATTTTATAGAAACCCAAAAGATTCATTATCTCATGGCTTAGTTATGTTGTTAGGTGCCATCAAGTTGATTCCGACTCATAGTAATGCTATGCATAGTAGAATGAAACACTGCCTGGTCCTGTGCCATCCTCACAATTGTTAAGTTTGAGCTCATTGTTGATTCCACTATATCAGTCCATCTCATTGGAGTCTTCCTCTTTTTTACTGACCCACCACTTCATCAAGCTTGATGTCTTCCTGCTGGGACTTACCCCTCCCAACCACATGTCCAAAGAGTGAGAGACGAAGTCTCACCCTCCTGGCTTCTACAAAACATTCTGGCTGTACCTTCTCTGAGACAGATTTGTTTTTCTGGCAGTCCATGGTACTTAAGTATTCTTTGCCAACACTAATTCAAATACATCTGTTTTTCTACCGTCTTCTTATTCATTGTCAACCTTCACATTCATACTGGGTAATTGAGAATACTATGGGTTGAATCAAGCACACTTTAGTCCTTGAAATGACCTCTTTGCTCTTTAATACTTTAAAGAGGTCTTTTGCAGAAGATTTGTCTAATGCAGTCTGTCAGTTTAATTTGCCTGCTGTTTCCAAGAGTGTTGATTGTGGATCCAAACAAAATTAAGTCTTTGGCAACTTCAGTCTTCTCCATTGATCATTATGTTATTTACTGGTCTAGTTGTGGGGATTTTTCTTTTCTTTACATCGAGGGCAATATCCAAACTGAAAGCTTAATTACAGACCATAGAGAACATAAAATCATGATTGGCAACATCAGTTCGCCACTTTTTTAGGCAGAACTGAAAAGTGGTGGGGAGGACCATGATTGGGATACATACACAACTGCAGATTAGAAAGGTTTATAGGATTGCTTCTGGGCCCCTTAAGCCACCTAGCTACTCGCTATTGGAGAGGAGGGTGTTTGTATAACTCATGACCCTGTAACCCTGGCCTTCCAACTTCTATTAAGAACATACCCAAGCAAGCCCACTGAGGGCAAGGCTGTCCCTTCCTGGCCTGGCTTCTGCTGTTGTTAAGTGCTGTAGAGTGGATTCAGACTCGTAGAGGCACTGTATAAGATTTCTGAAAAGTAGGACCTTGAAGTTAGCAGTGCAGTGCTTATCCTGCAGCACCACACAAGGACTCCCTGGGATGGCTAGGGGAATCATAGTCTACTTCAAATGTACTCTACCTAAGGATAAAGCTTCTGCCCACTGCTTCTTAATGATCAGAAAGAATTTAATTAGAGAATGAATTTATGTCAAGACTCAAAATGAAGTTAGAGCCCCCTCTGTAAACCACAGGCTCAAAAACCAAGTACTTAGAATTTAAGCTGTAATACAACTCTTAAATAATTTCTGTGGCTTGGGCAAGTCCCTGAAATAGTTAATTTGAAAAATAGGAATAATTGTTTTCAAAATTAGAGGAGGTTGTTGTTGTAGGTGCCATTGTGTTGAACCGATGCACAACAGAATAAAACACTGCCCGGTCCTGCACTATCCTCACAATCATTGTTATGCTTGAGCCCACTGCTGTTGCCACTGTGTTAAATGTTATATGTGGTGCTGTAGGATAAACACTGGACTGTGAAACATAGTGTCAGCTGTTCAGACCCACCAAATGCTGCTTAGAAACCCTATAAAGGGTCGCTATGAGTCAGAACCAACTTGTCACTAACAACAATGCTAAATATTATATATTAAATTTTCCATACAGTGTGTAGCAAGGAAACTCTTCCCATAGTTACCATTATTGTTTGGGCATGATTTATTATTCATAACTAATAATAGGTAGTGTATGTATAGTACTATACATCTTACAGTATGTTGCAGATTGATCTGAAAGAGCTTATTCACTAGCATACCTATAGCATGCCAGTAAGCTAGAATTGTCTTCAAAAAGTGATTTAAAATTTTATGATGTTAATATGTAGTGTTCTGTTTTGACAGGAAGTACTTAAACAGCTACAAGGAAGTATTGAAGATGAAGCTATGACTTCTTCTGGACAGATTGACTTATTAGAACGTCTTAAAGGTAGGAATTTTTAAAGTGTTTTACAGTAATTTTTAAGCTCAGATTGTCGATTGTAGGTGTGGTGCTGTAGAATAATCTCTGGACTGCTAACCACAAGGTCGGTGGTTCAAAACTTGCCAGCTGTTCTTCAAAAACCCTCTCCCAGGGTTACTATGAATTGAAATTGATGTAACACTTAACAGCAATATACATTCAAATGCAGCTTTCTCTTGGTTTGAATATTGAGATCAGTTTTCTTGTTTTCAGTCTTAACTGATGGGATGTCCAAGGGAACTTTAAAAAAAAAAAAAAAATTTGGAAAAAATGGAATTAAATGATTTGTTTGAAAGGTCCATGTCAAAACATGGAAAGTACTTAATAATTGAAGCTGGGCAGGGAAATTGCCCTTTAGTCCCAAAGTACTATTACCTAGAGGGACTTGGTGGACATTTGTCTTATTTTTCTTTAATATACTCTTTATTTTCCTTGGCCCAGGCTGGCTTTGCATGAAAAGTTTAGTCGTTCAATTTCTACATAAATTTATTTAGTCACATGTATTTGTGGCTTCCTGTTAGTAAATCAGAGCTGCAGGCTTCTGAACCAAGCTGTGTATCCTTTTCTAGAGTCTATGTGTCAAGGCTCAGTATATTGTTTTTTTGCAAGCCCTCAGAGAGCCAGCCCTATTGAGACTCAGTCACTTTCTGTTTTTTGAAAGACTCTTCCTTTTGGGTCACCTTCTTACCTTTACCTCAACCAGGGGTCAGTAGATTTCTCTTAGTACACTTCATTTGTGATAAGGATTTCCTTTGTTTCCTGCATAAACTTCTGCTCAGTTGTTACCATAATTTCATACTCCTTCAGAAATATATATTTTCAGTCATTTTATAAAGTCAGTTAAATTTGGAGGTCTAAAATATAAAACTAAGATATCACCTTTTAAACACTGTAACAAAATTAAGAATATCATAAAATACAGCAAGTTATATAAGAACTTATTTCTATTTTATTTAGAGCTTAACTTAGACAGCAGTAATTTCCCTGGAGTGAAACTACGGTCAAAAATGTCCCTCCGTTCTTATGGAAGCCGTGAAGGATCTATATCAAGTCGTTCAGGGGAGTGTAGTCCTGTCCCTATGGGTTCATTTCCAAGAAGAGGGTTTGTCAATGGAAGCAGAGAAAGTACTGGCTATTTAGAAGAACTTGAAAAAGAAAGGTAACTTTTGTTCATCAAAAACCTAAACATTGATTTATATACTATAATTTATTGCTGTTGTTTTTGTTTTGTGATACAAGATATAAATTCTGAAGCATATATGATAAATCATTGCTAATATAGAGCACTACATTATGTTAAAGATAACATGTTAGTGATTAAATTTATCTTAAATCTAAAAATGTAAACAAGATAATTTCTTAAGCTACTAAGATTTCTTCTATGTCACTTCAGTATTTCTAATTATGTGTTGAAGCACTATACATAATCACAGTGTTTACATCTGATTAAAATATATAATTAATTTTTTATTTAATTTCTGGTAGTCTGTTAAATTAAATTCAGAGTGTACTGTATCCTGTATAAGGTGATTGGTTCCATCATAGAAGTGATCACAAGTGAAATGTGTCTCAGTAGATCAGTTTCAATGTCTGTAAAAATTACTTGAACTATGTAATGAGTTATGGTTCCTCACAGCTGGTATATTTTTCTCTTCCTGAAGTTAAAATGATCTCAGTACAAATATTAGAATATCATTATTAAGAACTTCAGTAAGTTTTTCACCTCCCCAGAAGATTGCATTTTTTAAGGCAGGAATGATGCTTTATTATTTATATTCCTAAAAGTTCTATTAGATGCTCCAGTGTTAGAGTGTATAAATGTTACATATTAGCTCCATGACCTTGGTGATCATCATTAAACTTTTTGGGTCTTCTGTAAAATGGGAATTGGTACTAGCTTGTGGGATTGTTGTGCAAATTAGTTGTTTTTTATTGTAGTTGAGAATATACACAGCAGAACATACACCATAACATGTAAAGTTCAGAGATGGTGATTACATTTTTTAGTTTTGCAACCATTCTCATCCTTCTCTGAGTGTTTCTTCCCTATTAACATAAGCTCAGGGTCCCTTAAATGTCCTCTATAATCTTTCAAGTTGTTAAAAAAAAAAAAATAGAAACAACTCTTACGGCAGACATTATTTGTTAGGCTAAGCAATACTTTAGTTTTAAGAAGACTTTAGGGGATAGTTGTTGTTTAAGGCTTAAAGGTTATCTCAAGGCATAGGATGTTAGTTTCGTGAATTCATCCAGCCTCCATTGTTGTTGTTAGGTGCGGTCCAGTCGGTACCGACTCATAGTGACCCTGTGTATAACAGAATGAAACCCTGCATGGTCCTGGAACAACCTCACAGTTGTTGCCACGCTTGAACCCATTGATGCTGCCATACTGCCAATCCATCTCTCTGGGGGTCTTTCTCTTTTTCTCTGACCGTCCACGTTATCAAACATGACATCCTTCTCTAGCGACTGGTCCTTCCTGACAATATGTCTGAAAGATGAGAGACAAAATTTGGCCATCCTGCCTCGAAGGAGCACTCTGGCTGCACTTCTTTCAATGTCTATCTGTTGGTTCTTTTGGCAGCCCATGGCACTTTCAATATTCTCCTCCAACACCATAACTCAAAAGCATCAATTCTTCTACGATCTTCCTTATTCACTGTCCAGCTTTCGCATGCATATGAGTTTATTGAAAATACCAGGGTTTGGGTCTGGCGCACCTTAGTCTTCAAGCTGACGTCTTTCCTCTTCAACATTTTAAAAAGGTCTTGTGCAACAAATTTGCCTAATGCAATACATCATTTGATGTCTTGATTGCTGCTTCTATGAGTGTTGATAGTTGATCCAAGAAGAATGAAGTACTTGACAACTTCAGTCTTTGCTCTGTTGATAAGAATGTTGTTTATTGGTCCAGTGTTGAGGATTTTTGTTTTCTTTACATTGAGATGCAATCCATATGTGGTCTTTGAATCTTCATCATTAAGTATTTTAAGTTGTCTTCACTTTCAGCAAGAAAGGTTTTATCAGCTGCATATCACAGGTCATTAATGAGTTTTCCTCCAATCCTGATGCAACATTTTTCTTCATATAACCCAGCTTCTCAGATTATTTGCTCAACATACAAGTTGAATAAGTATGGTGAAAAAATACAGCCCTGTTGCACACCTTTATTATTCATTGTTCCCATGTTCTGTTTGAACAACTGCCCCTTGGTCCATGTACAGATTCTTCATGAGCACAATTAAGTGTTCCAGAATACTCATACTCCACAATATTGTCCATAGCTTGTCATGATCCACACAATCAAAAGCCTTTGCATAGTCAATAAAGAACAGGTAAACATCCTTCTGATATTCTCTGCTTTCAGCCAAGATCCATCGGACATCAGCAATGATATCTCTCGTTCCACGGCCTCTTCTGAATCCAGATTGAACCTCTGGAAGTTGTCAATGTATGCTTGCAGCCATTTCAGTATTACCTTTAGTAAAACTTTACTTGCGTGGGATATCAGATATTGTCCCATGATTTCTGCATTCCGTTGGGTCATCTCTCTTTGGAATGGGCACAAATACAGATCTTTTCCAATCAGTTGGCCTGTTAGTTGTATTCCAGGTTTCTTGGCATAGATGAGTAAGTGCCTCCAGTGCTGCCTCTCTTTCTTGAAAGATTTCAGTTTTTATTCCATCAATTCCTGGTGCCTTGTTCTTTGCCAATTTCTTCAATGCACCTTGAACTTCCTTCCTAAGTATCATTGGCTCTTGATCCTATGCTACCTCTTGAAACGGTTGAACATTAACCATTTCCTTTTGGTACAGTGACTCTGTATATTCCTTCCATCTTCTTTTGATGCTTTCTGCATCATTCAGTAATTTTCCTAGAGAGTCCTTCAATAATGAAAGTCGAGACTTGAATCTTTTCTTCAGTTACCCCAGCTTGAGTAATGCTGAGCGTGTTCTTCCCTTTTGGTTTTCTGATTCCAGGTCTTTGCACATTTCATTGTAATATTTGACCTTTTCTTCTCAAGCTGACCTTTGAAATTTTCTGTTCATCTTCTTTCATTTGCTTTAGCATCTCTACATTGGAGAGCTAGTTTCAGTGTCTCTTCTGGCATCCATTTTGATCTTTTCTTTCTTTCTTGTCTTAATGACTTTTTGTTATCTTCCAGTATAATGTTCTTCATGTCATCCCACAACTCTTCTGATCTTTCGTCTTTAGTGATTACTGTATCAGATCTCTTCTTCAGGTATCTCTAAATTCAGGTGAAATATATTCAAGGTCATGTTTTGGCCCCTGTGGACTTGTTTTCATTTTCTTCAGCTTCAGTTTGAATTTACATATGAGTAATTGATGATCTGTTCCACAGTCTGCCCCTGGCCTTGTTTTCACTGATGCTATGGAGCTTTTCCATCTTCTCTTTCCGCAGATGTAGTCTATTTGATTTCTTTGTATTCCATATGGTCGTTTCCGTGCGTGTAATCGTCTCTTATGCTGTCTAAAGAAGGTATTTGAAATGAACAAATCGTTGATTTTGCAGAATTCTGTTATGCAATCTCCAGCACTATTTCTATCACCAAGGCTTAATTTTCCAACTACTTATACTTCCTCTTTGTTCCCAACCTTTGCATTCCAATCTCCAGTAATGATCAATACACCTTGATTGCATGTTTGATCAATTTCAGATTGAAGAAGTTGGTAGAATTCTTCTATTTTGTCTTCACTGACTTCAGTGGTTGGTGCATACATTTGAATAACAGTGGTATTAACTGCGCTTCCCTGTAGGCACATGGGTATTTTCCTGTCACACACATCGTTGTACCTCATGACTGATCTGGGTATGTTCTTTTTGACAATGAATTCAACACCATTCCTCTTCAATTTGTTACTCCTCTCATAGTAAACCATATGGTTGTCAGATTCAAAGTGGCCAATACCAGTCCATTTCAGCTCACTAATCCTAAGATATCGATGTTGATGCATTCCATTTCATTTTTGACAACTTCCAATTTTCCTAGATTTATAATTCGTACATTCCATGTTCCAATTATTAATGGATGTTTACAGCTGTTTCGCTTTATTATGAGTTGTGCCCCATCAGCAAATGAAGGTCCAGTGGGCTTTTCTCCCACGGGCTTTACTTATTCATGTCCTTACTGTCAACTCTACTTTGAGGTGGCAGCTCTTCCGTAATCGCATTTTGAGTGCCTTCCAACCTGAGGGGCTCATTTTCCGGCACTATATCTGACAGTGTTTCTCTGCTATTCATAAGGTTTTCAGTGACTGAATATTCGGAAGTAGTTCATCACTCCTTCTAACTAGTTTGTCTTCATCTGGAAGCTTATCTGTCCACTGTGGGTGACCCTGCTGGTATTTAAAATACCAGTGGCATAGCTTCCAGAATCACAGCAACTCAAAGCCACCACAGTACAGCAAACTGACAGATGAGTGGTGGCCAGCTTCCATTACTCCAGAAAATTTGGATTCCATGAGAATTTTTAATACTGTTCTATTTTCCCCCTTTTGACCATGATTCCTCTACAGAATCTGATCAAAATATTCAGTAATGGTAAATGGTCGCCGTTCAGTTCTTCTGACGTCATAATAAAGAAGACCATTATTCATGGAGGCAGTTTGGTATACATTTCATACCCTCCTCCTAAAGCATGTCATTAGGCAAATTAATTGGGATGTTGCATGAAGCCATGACCCTAAACCTCCAAACCAGGACATCAAACTCCATGAGGTATTTGACTGTATGTAAACAGCCTTAGGAGCTTTGATGTGGCACTCTGGGTTAATGAGCCAGACTGCAAAGTCGTTTGAACTGCAAGGTTGGTGGTTCAAGCTCACCAGTCACTCCTTGGAAACCCTATACAGGGTCGCTATGGGTCGGAACTGACTCGATGGCACTTAACAACAAGAAGCAGTCTTAGCACCTACTCTCCTTCCTTCCCCTCCTCCCACCCCCCACTGTAACTATATCATTCATACAACTTTTGCCAATTCAGCTTTATACAACCATGCAAGTTATAGACAGCAATTACATTAATCAGCTGTGACACTCTACTCTTAATCAAAGTGATTTTTCTCCTTGTAAGCAAAATGTAAGGAGCTCTGATGGCGTAGTGGTTATAAATTGGGTTGCAAACCTTAAAGTCAGCAGTTCGAAACTACCAGCTGTTCTGTGGGAGAAAGATGAGGCTTTCTGCTCCCATAAAGATTTACAGCCTCAGATATCCTGTACAGGGTCGCTATAAGTCGGTTCCAACTCCATGGCACATAACCACTACCACCACCAAGCAAGATGTAAAAACTAGATACTGATGTATGGAAAATAGCCATCATATCTCACTGAGAAGAAAAGGATCTTTCTCTTTGCACCCATCTATAAGTATAAGGATAATAATCTGGAGTCCTGGTATGCCACTGTGGATTAATGCACTCGACTACAAAGTCAATTTGAACCACAAAGGAGGCAGTTCAAGTTCACCAGCTGCTCCTTGGAAACCCTATTCAGGGTCACTATGAGTCAGAACCAACTTGACAACAACAATAACAATCTGCACCAAAAGTGATATTAAGCTATAGTAAATCTCTATTTCATACCTCAAATCCGGACTATTTTCTGTCTAATGGTATGGGAAACACTATCCTGAAAAATAGGGAGAGCTCACTAGGGCTCGGTGTATTTGATCTCTTGTCCCCTTGAAGTTCTGTTAAGAGGCAAAGGACATTTGAATATGCCAACTTTACTAGAAAGTTCTTTGCTTCATGTAAGTAAAGTTTTGCTTTCACTAACAGAATGAGAACTTAATTTGAGGTATAGGCTTTACTAGCCCTGGTATGGCACTGTAGGAGAAGCACTGGGCCAGTAACACAAGGTTAGCAGTTCAAACCCACCAGCCGCTTTTGGAAACCATTTATAGGATTGCTATGAGTCGTAACCAACTCGGTGGCACATAACAAGTAGCCTTCACTGCAAACACTAGTCTGTAAACTACAAATGCTGCCAAAAGTATCAAGAAGACTTGGAGTAAAAATGTTCTTGTTTTCCGTCTTGACATTATCTATTTTTGTTTTACTTTGATTCTTTCCAGACTTCCAAAGTTCTTTTAATTTAAACCCATGGAAAGGTTATTTTTCTGTTCAAAGATTTAAATGCAGTGCTCTTGGTGTATTTTTTTTTTTTTAATGTAAATAGCTTTAGACTAGTATTCTGAGTTTTAACTTCAAGTAGAGAATAGATTTCTTCCCAAAATAGTTAAAAGTTCTTAATCCCTTTCTGATGTTACTGTTTTGAGCTGGTTGTTGTTTTTCCCTGCAGATGGTACTGCTTGTTCTAATTCAGGCATTATTACACACTATGAAATGTAGCTTTATCTTAGAAGAAATGGTATTGTTGAATGGTTCTCAATCCTGTTAGTGTCACTAAATGCGCTTAAAAATTCTGATGTCCACAAACATTTGGTTTAATTGTTCCAACATGAAACCCAGGCATTGTCTTGTTTGTTTACTTGGTTTGGTTTTTAAGTTCTTTAGCTGATGATTCTAATGCATACTTAAGATTTTCAACCATAGTGTAAAAATGGTATCATTGCAATTTGTTGTTGTTGAGTTGGTTCTGACTCTTAGTGACACTTTTAGGATTTCCACACTGCCAACCTTGTGGTTAGCAGTCCAGTGCTTCTCCTAGAACTCTACACCAGGACTCCTAGTTCAGACTAAATCTTAAGTCAGCCATCTAGACAGCAGTGTGACCTTGATAAAATATTTAATTTCACTGAACCTCAGTTTTTTTCCATCTTGTAAGATTCTGATGAGATGAAAGGTAAAGTATCTTGCATACTTAGCAGAGTATCGAGTGCACAGTTTATGCACTATGCATGGTAGCTATTATTTTGTAGGTATTTGACACAGATATTTGAGATTTATTGGTCAATTAACCTGCCACTGGCAGAAAATTTAAATCCTATTAGGATAAAACCTATCCAGTGTTGGCAGGAAATCTAGATTTTATTAGAATAAAACTGTCCCGTTGTTAATAGTTTCAGTACGTTTTTCATATATCCTATGGAATTATTCTATGGATAATTATTTGCTTGGAATAACTCTTAGTGTATGGGGTTTTTTTTTTTGTTTGTTTGTTTTTTTCTGGTCATTTATAAGTAACAAGAATCATTAGCACAATAAGTATTTGCACAGATTGAGTCAGGAGTTTTCATTTCTAATTCAGATATTCATCTATAAAGTTGTTTGATAAGTACTTTATGGAAGGACCAGGCTGAGGCTAAAATGTTGACTTTTGTTCTGCCAGTGTTCTTGTTGGTTCTCAATGCTATTTGTCTTAAAGCTTGTTATATGTTGTTAAATACCGTTGAGTAGACCCATAGTGACCCAGTATAGGTTTTCCAAAGAGCAGATGGTGAGCTTGAACTGCCAACCTTGCAGTTAAAACAGCTTTGCAGTCTGGCACATTAACCCACAGCAATGAATATAATGCCTTAGAAACACAAATGAGAATTTTATTGTTAGATGCCATCTAATTGGTTCTGACTTACAGCTTGTTTACAACAGAATAAACCACAACTCAGTTCTGTGCCATATTTGAGCCCATTGTTGCAGCCACTGTGTCAGTCCATCTCATTGAGGGTCTTCCTCTTTTGTGCTGATCCTCTACTTTATTAAGCGTGATGTCCTTCAGAGACTGGTCCCTCCTGACAATATGTCTAAAGTATGAAAGATAAAGACTTTCCATCCTCACTTCTAAGGAGTATTGTGACTATACTTCTTCCAAGACAAATTTATTTGTTCCCCTGGCAGTCCACTGTGTACTTAATTTTCTTCAGCAACACCATAATTCAAATGCATTAATCCTTCTCAATCTTCCTTATTCGTTGTCCAGCTTTCCCATGCGGACCAAGTGATTTAAAATACATTGGCTTAAGGAGCAATTTAGTCTAGGTGACATCCTTGTTCTTTCACTCTTTAGAGAGGTCTTTGGCAGAAGATTTGCTCAGTGCAGTACATGTTGTTTGATTTTTTTGACTGCTAGTTTCATGTACATTGATTATGTTGTTCTTGTTAAGTGCCATTGAGTCGATTCCTACCCATACCGACGCTGTATAGGGTTTCTGAGGAGTAGCTGGTGAGCTTGAACCGCCAATCTTTCAGATCAAACAGCTTTGCAGTCTGGGTCGTTAACCCACAGCACCACACCAGGACTCCACATTGATTATTATTGTTGTTGTTGTTAGGTGCCATCAAGTTGGTACCGACCCATAGCAACCTTATGCACAGCAGAATGAAACACTGCCTGATCCTGGGCCAACCTCACTACTGTTTCCACGCTTGAGTCCATTGATGCTTGTCCAGTCCACCTCATTGGGTGTCTTCCTCTTTTTCTATGACCCTCCACTTTAGCAAACATGATATCCTTCTCCAGTGACTGGTCCCTCCTGACAGTATGTCCGAAGTATAAGAGACGAAGTGTGGCCATCCTGGCCTCCAAGGAGCACTCTGGCTGCACTTCTTCCAAAACATATCTATTGATTCTTTTGACAGCCCATGACACTTGCAATATTCTCTTCCAACACCATAACTCAAAAGCATCAATTCTTCTACGGTCTTCCTTATTCACTGTCCAGCTTTTGCGTGCCTATGAGGTTATTGAAAATACCATGGTTTGGGTCAGGCACACCTTAGTCCTCAAGCTAACATCTTTGCTCTTCAACACTTTAAAAAGGTCTTATGCAGCAGATTTGCCTAATGCAATACGTTGTTTGATTACTTGACTGCTGCTTCCATGAGTGTTGATAGTTGATCCAAGAAGAATTAAGTCCTTGACAACTTCACTCTTTTCTCTGTTGATAAGAATGTTGTTTATTGGTCCAGTGGTGAGGATTTTTGTTTTCTTGACATTGAGATGTATTCCATACCGAAGGCTGTGCTCTTTTACCTTCATAAGTAAATGTTTAAGTCCTCTTGACTTTTAGCAAGCAAAGTTGTACCATCTGCGTATCGCAGATTGTTAATGAGTCTTCCTCCAATCCTGATGCCACATTTTTCTTCATATAACACAGCTTCTCAGATTATTTGCTCAGCATACAAGTTGAATAAGTATGGTGAAAGAATACAACCTTGTCGCACACCTTTCTTAATTTTAAACCATTCAGTGTTTCCATGTTCTATTTGAACTGCTGCCTCTTGATCCATGTACAGAATCCTCATGAGCACAGTTAAATGTTCAGGAATGCTCATACTTCTCAGTGTTGTCCATAGCTTGTCATGATCCACACAGTCAAAAGCCTTTGCATAGTCAATAAAGCACAGTTAAACATCTTTCTGATATTCTCTGCTTTCAGCCAACATCCATCAGACATCAGCAATGATAACCCTCGTTCCATGGCCTCTTCTGAATCCATATTGAAACTCTGGAAGTTTTCTGTCAATACATGCTTGCAGTCGTTTCTGTATTACCTTTATTAAAACTTTACTTGCATGGGATATCAAAGATACTGTCCGATGATTTCCGCATTCAGTTGGGTCAACTCTCTTTAGAATGGGCATAAATATGGATCTCTTCTAATCAGTCGGCCAGATAGTCATCTTCCAAATTTCTTGGCAAAGATGAGTGAGTGTCTCCTTTGCCACCTCACTTTCTTGAAAGATTTCAATTTTTATTCCATCAATTCCTAGTGCCTTGTTCTTTGCCAGTTCCTTCAGTGCACCTTGGACTTCCTCCCTAAGTATCAATGGCTCTTGATCATATGCTACCTCTTGAAATGGTTGAACATCAACCATTTCCTTTTGGCACAGCGACTCTGAGTATTCCTTCCATCTTCTTTTGATGCTTTCTGCATCATTCAATAATTGCACAGAGAATTTTTCAATAACAAAACTCGAGGTTTGAATTTTTTCTTCAGTTCCCCCAGCTTAAGAAATGCTGAGTGTGTTCTTCCTTTTTGTTTTTTTTATTCCAGATCTTTGCACATTTTGATTTAGTATTTGGTTTTATCTTCTCGAGCTGATCTTTGAAATTTTCTGTTCAGCTCTTGTACCTCATCAAGTAAATCAAATCCTTGACGACTTCAGTCTTTACTTCATTTGTCATGATGTTCAGTTGTGAGGATTCTTGTGAATGAAAAGCTAGGTGTGTGTTTAACCTTCTGTTTTTGTTGCCTCTTACTATTACAACTTCCTTCCTTCTGAAGATTAATGTTTTGTTTTGTTTTTTCCCCACACCAACCAAAATATCTGTAATAGAACTGTGCAGGCACTTTGTTGAAATAAATATTAGTATATGTGTGTGGTGGGGGGCAATTAGTTGGAAAAAGACCTCAAGTTTTCACTGTGAAAGGTGTCAGGCTTTCTGTTTCTATCCCTATCTCTCATTGCTCCCTCATACACTCCTACGTTATTCCCATCTGAAATATTATTTTTTTCTTACTATTCTTTGTTGTGTTCTGGGATTTGGGGTTTGTTTTGTTTGTTAGCTTTCTTAGATGCTTAAGGTAATATTCAACATTATAAAGTCTTAACTACATAATACCCACTCCTCAGTTATCTTCTATCTTGTTACCCAACATTTTGCACCTACAACTATAGTAAGAAATCTGTCCAGCTACTTTGCACATTTATAACATATGTCTGGTGATAATCAACACCAAGGTTTGAGGCAAATAACACTGTGATGGCTATGGTTGCATGTCTATTTGGCTGGGCCATGATCTTAATGGTTTGGCAATTATGTAATCATGAAATTTGGCAACTATGTAATGGTATAGTCGTCTTCCAGTTTGTGATTTGATTTGCTAATTCTTCATTTTCATATAATGCTCATTTTCACTTAACCTACTATTTATACCATACCGTGTCTATAAATGAGGAATGGGTAGAATCCATAATTCATAATGAGAAGCATTATGAATTTATAGACCGTACCGTGTCTATAAATGAGAAATGGGTAGAGTCCATAATTCATAACGAGAAACATCAATTATCCACCCCACCTTTGTCCTTAGACTTGTTTCATGTGAGCTGCTTACTTACGTGATAATGTTTATATTACTATAATATATACAAGTTATATTACTTGTTTTGTGTGAGATGCGTACTTTCGTGATAAATGTTTATATTACTATGAAGGTTTTTCAAAAAGTTTGTGGAAAAATTCCTTTCATCTTGTAATTGAATTTCCCACAAACTCTTTGTGAAGATCCCTTATAATTCTTGAATTAATGACTTTGGACATGTCTTATTGATGTACCATTTTCAAAGAGGAGGATTTATTAAATTTACTTAATTCCCATCTAGTTTTCAATTCTCTGCTCCCAATTTTTTTATTGTGCACATATACATATATGCATATACATGCATTTGTATATTCTTCCGTTTGCTAACTCTGTAAATTTAAATAACATCATATGTCTTTATTTCTTATGCTATCAATTATTATGTAAAATAGTGCGGCTGCATATTTACACTTTGTTGAGACTGGTGGCATTATGCTGTGTATATCTAAATCTTCATGTGTGTTTGTTTTTTCTATAAATTAATCATATATGTTACAATCCTATCATGTTTTTGTTATGACTGCAATTTTTGGTCATTGGGGAGCCAAGAAATATGTGAGAATTAATTTTCCTCCATGTTGAAAGATTATTTTACCCCCTGTGCTTTTTGAAGGAATAATGGTTCTATTTGGACTTTATCTTTCTTGTATAACTCTTGGGTGTTTTGTTTGTTTGTTTCCCTAGAATTTCTGGTTGCTTTTCTTTTGTTCTGTTGGGAGCAGAAACTTCTGCGTTCATTAGAATACTATGATCTTCTAACTTCATTTTCTACTATTGGAGTTTGTTAATTTTCTGTCATGCTAGAATTTCATATCATTATACTTTGCATTTAGTTCTGCTATATCTAGTGCCCTTGTGGTTCTCACTTGGCTGGAGGGAGGTAAAGTAAATCCTTGCACGAATAACAGTTTGTTTATTTGTTGGATAATTGGGATAGACTAGGTGTGGCACTATAGGGTAAGCACTTGACCACAAGGTCAATTTGAACTGCAAAGTTGCAATTCAAACCCATCAGCCACTTCTTGGAAACTATATACAGGGTCACTATGAGTTAGCACCAGCTTGATGGCACTTAACAGCAGCAATAAAGTTCAATGTCATTTTCCTCCTTTATTACATACCTAATGTGAAATTTATACTAGCCTGATGATCTTTCCTTTGTAGGCCGCTATTTCTTCCTTTTAATTTTTTTAGAATGCCATTGGTGTGGGTATTTTCTTCATTCATCATGCTAGATGTGTTTATTCATTCTACAGTCTTTACAAATCCTGTTGTATTATTTCTGTGATGATTTCATTTCCTCTTGTGTTCTCAATTTCTAGACATCCCTTAAGTTGTGATTAACACTATGATTGGGGTTTTTGTTTTGTTTTTGCCTTTCTTGATTACTCAAGGTAAATGCCAGAAAGTCAGACAAATTCAGGATTCAAACCCTTGTTTATGGCTCTGCAAACTGTTTTGAAACTGACTTTTCAGCCTACAGTGTTGTTGTTAAGTACCGTCTAGTTGATTCCAACCCATAGCGACCCTGTATAGGGTTTCCAAAGAGCAGCTGGTGAGCTTGAACCGCCGACCTTGCAATTCTAATGGCTTTGCAGTCTGTCGCATTAACCCACAGTGCCACACCAGGACTCCTACAAAGAGCATAAGAATAATTACCTCAAGGGATTGTCATGAGAATCAAATTAGACTTTTTTATAAGTACTTAGCACTTGTTTGGAACATAGAACATTCATAAAAGCTGTGTCATTGCCTTATTAACTATTCCTTGGTTAAGATGAAGATTTTACAAGAGCATCCATATTTAATATGAGATGACTCTATAATAGGGATCATGCTCTGTGGGTGCCCTCTGGTGGTCATTTCAGAATGTGTCATGGAACTCCTCTTAACCCATCCCGAGTTCTCATGCACCATCAAAGCTTAAATTCACTCTTGAGTCCTTGACTCTGATGCCTCCCCTCTCCCTGCCCAATCTTAACCTTTTAAGATATCACCCATCTCTCAAGGCCCACCTTCCAAGGTATGCGCTTTGCAGAACAATCAATCTTATGAGATGAAAAGGGCAGCTCAGGAGACAGAAAGGGATAGGAAAGAAGGAAGAATGGAAATAGTAAACACAGGGAAAAAGTGGGAAGAGCACTGATGCATATGGGGATTGCAATCAATGTGACAAAACAAAATGTCTATGAATTGTTCAGTGGAAAACCAATTTGCTCTGTAAACTTACATCCAAATCACAATAAAAAGATTTTTTTTTAAAAAAGAAGATGAAGTATTTTAGAGAGATCCTTGCCTAGAGTATGAGATTTCCTTTGACATATTTGGCGTCAGAAGTGGAATCTCAAAGGTGCATTGCCAACTTAGAGGCAAGATAGCAGGGTAAGCAGAGGTACTAAGCAGACCCTCTACAACAAAGGACACCAAGTGAAACTGATACAAATAGTGATCCTGAAACCCTGAGCTTCAAAAGATAGGACCAAGAAGTGGATTGAGTGCCAACTAGAAGAGGAAGCTAAGAACAGGAGCCATGAGAGGAAGAAAAACGAACGGACTGTTAGCTGATGTGGAGTGGGGTGGTCATCTTAAGCTTTGCAAGTAGCTGTCCATACAGTGACCTGCAAGCAAAGGACAAGCCTGGAGATTGGCAGAAAGGGGGTTGTGTGCCCTCCTGGTAGCCAGGAGCGTGTCCAGTCCCTGCACTCACCAATCCAGCAGCCAGTGACACCCACTCATGCACAGCCTCAGCTCTACCTGTGGTTCAGTACCGGGAGTGCCACTCCTGCTTCCAGAGGTGTGTGAACCTGCCCTGGACTATGCTACGCAAACAACAAACAGAAAGTTTCATTCATATTCCCAGTCCCAATCGCATCCACCAGGAAATATGAGTGTCTAAGAATGCACCAACATGCAAACATCAATTAAATATAAATACAAGGCCACCACAATGTCTCAGAGAACACATTTTTGATTTATCAAATATGATAAAATTAAGGTAATTCCAAATAAACAGAAATGAAAAGAATTTGCAAACAGCAGACTACCCTTACCAAAAATACTAAAGGGTGTTCTTTGGACAGATAATCAACAACAGCTGATAAAGCTTGAGACTAACATACATGACTATATCATCCAGAACTCAGTGCAGATGTGTTGCTAGGTGCCGTGGAGTTGGTTCCAACTCATAAGTCTATATACAACTCCTGGTGTGGCACTGTAGTATCAGCACTGGGCTGCTAGCCATGGGACAAACTGTTCAGGCCCACCAGCAACTCCTTGGAAACCCTATTCAGGGTTGCCTTGAGTTGGATTTAACTCAGTGGCACTTCAACAATAACAGCATTGGGTTTCTGATGAGCAATTGGTGGGTTTGAACTGCTGACTTTGTCATTATTGTTCAGTGCTTATTTGACGGTGTCATTAGCCCAAATATAGAAGTATTTGAAGTAAAAGAAACTTCCAAAAAGGCAACCAGAGATACCATTTGCAACAAGAACAACAAAAACAACCAAAGAAAATAATGCAGCTACAATACTTGCAAATGAAAAGAAAATCAAGGAGATTTCAAGAAAAAAAAAAACAAAAACACCCTAACTGTAACCCTTATTCCTGGCCCTATCATAACCCTCACCCTTACCACTAGCCCTTGTACTAACCATAAACTTAACACTAAATGAAGTCCTAAGCCTAGCCATACTCTAAGCCTAACTCCTTATTCCTTTGTTGTTGGGGTCTGTTGATTTGGTTCCGACTCATAGCAAACCCTGTGTAGGGTTTCCGAGGAACAACTGGTGGGTTTGAGCCATCAGCCTTGTGGTTAGAAGTCCAGTGCTTACCAGTGTCACCCCAGGATTCACTTATTCCTACCCTCCCCCCAACACTCCCCAAAACAAAAGGTGCATTGCCTTCAATAACTCGGAGGTATCAAGGACTCAGGCTTTGGGACCAACTGAGCCATTGGTCTCTCATCCCAGACTCTCAAGCATGGTCTCAAAATAAATAGCTTCTTGAATCTGAACTCCACTCCTTTGCATTGTACCTCTTGGAGTTTTATTGAAGAATTTGTTCTTTCAGTTCAGCTTATCTCTCTGAAAAAACAAATGCAATTGCACTCCTTTCAGGACTTAGATGAAGTATTCTAGGAAAGATGACTAACATCTTATTTAGATGAAAAAGTAAAAACTCTTTAATATCAAGATTTTAATGATTATAAAATTCTCTAAGTCCCAGACTTTAAAATCCAAAATTAGTTTTTCATTCATTCATTATTAGTGTACCTACTCCACTTACCAACTATCTTGTTATTCAGTGTTGTGCAATTATGATAATACTTAAAAATATGCTAACCGTTTTGCGCATTAGCAGCATACATCTGACAGAAACGAACTCCAAGGTACAAGTTGAGAGTTACATTGGCCTTGATGGTTAAGGTATGTGTCAGTCTCACTGGGCCATGATTCTCAGTGGTTTGACAGTTATGTAATGATATAGCCATTCTCCATTGTTTTTATCTAATTTGATTATACTCCATTTTCACATAACACTTATTTTTGCATAATAACTTGGCCTTTGGAACGTAACCATGTCTATAAATAAGGAGTGGACATACATTAATATAAATACAGAACTTTACAGTTGCAGCAAGTAAGGATTGCTATTATGCACTCTGTACTAGCATTGTGGTCAACTTAACTTTCTTCTTTTAATAAAAACAGATCTTTACTTCTTGCTGATCTTGATAAAGAAGAAAAGGAAAAAGACTGGTATTATGCTCAACTTCAGAATCTCACTAAAAGAATAGATAGTCTTCCTTTAACTGAAAATGTAAGTAACTTACCAGTATGATCACTTACATAACTAACAATTTAATTTAGAGTCCTTAGACCTACAAGTTTTCTGGGTGGTACTAAACTACTAATGGGAAGTCTGGCAGTTAAAATCCACTCAGAGGTGCCTCAAAAGAAAAACCTGGAGATTTACTTCCAAAAGATCACAGCCATTGGTAAAATGAAGCGTTCATTGTTTTACTCTGAAATGTACAAGGTCTCCAGCTCGACAGCAGCTGGTTTTTATGATCTACAGAATGCTATTCGGCATCAGACCTATATCACACACAGTTTTCTGTTTACATATTGTTATTGTTAAGTGCTGTCAAGTCGGTTCTGACTCATAGCGACTCTGTATAGGGTTTCCAAGGAGCTATTGGTTAGATTTGAACCACCAGCCTTGAGGTTGGCAGTCCAGTGCTTATCCTACATTATAATTAGGTACTGTCAAGTTGGTTCCAACTCATAATCACCCTGTGCACAACAGAATGAAATGTCCAGTCCTGCGCCATCCTCATGATTGTTGTTATGTATGAGTCCATTGTTGCTTCCACTATGTTGGTCCATCTTGTTGGGGATCTTCCTCTTTTTCTCTCATCCTCATTTTACCGAGCATGATGGTCTTTTTCAGGGTTGGTTCCTCTGTGCAAAATATGAGAGACAAAGTCTCACCATCCTCGCTTCTAAGAAGCGTTCTGACTATACTTCAAGAGAGATTGGTTTGTTCTTCTAACAGTCCATGGTGCTTTCAGTATTCTTCGTCAAGACCGTAATTCAAATGGATCAATCCTTCTCCAGTCTTTATTATTCATTGTTTCACTTTCACATTTATATGTGGTGCCTGAAAACATCTTGGCTTTGGTCAGGTACACCTTAGTATTCAAACTGACATCTTTGCTCTTTAACAATACATAGGCCTTTTGTAGCAGATTTACCTAATGCAGTACATCATTTGATTTCTTGACTGCTACTTCCATAAGCATTGATTGTGGATCCAAGCAAATGGAAGTCTTTGACAACTCCAATCTTTTCTCCATTTGTCATGTTACTTATTGGTTCAGTTGTGAGGATTTGCATTTTATTTACAACCTGTGATATGCAGATCAAAGACTACAGCATTAAGTATGAATTGCACCTCAGTTTAAAAAAAGCTAAATTCTCACAAGTGGACTTAAAAATAACATCATGAAAAACGGAGAAAAGGTTCAAGTTGTGAAGACTATTTTGCTTGGGTCCACAATCAGCACTTTCAGACACAGCAGTCAAGATATGCAGATCTCCATTATGCAGATCTCCAAAAGACCTCTTTAAAGTGTTAAAGAATAAAGATTTGACTTTAAGGAATAAGGTGTGCCTGAACCAAGCCATGGTATTTTCATTTGCCTCATATGCATGCCAGTGTTGGACAGTGCATAAGGAAGAACTCAGAAGAATCAGTGCATTTGAATTCTGGTATTTGTGAAGAATACTGAAGGCCCCATGGGCTGCCAGAAGAACAAACAATTCTGTCTTGAAAGAAGTAAGACCAGAATGCCTCTTAGAAGCGAGGATGGCGAGATTTCATCTCTCATACTTTAGGCATGTTGTCAGGAGCAACCAATCCCTGGAGAAGGATATCATGTTTGGTAAAGTGGAGGTGTAGCGAAAAAGAGGGAAGAGGCTCCATTAGATGCATTAACACAGTGGCAGCAACAGTGGGCTCAAGCATAACAACAATTGATAAGGACATCACAGGACCTGGCAGTAATTTTCTATGTTCATATTAATATGTAGGGTTTTCTTGTGGCAAATAGATTTGTAATAAAATATTTGCTAAATCAGTATTTTTTTACATGTGTAATTCAGTGACGTTAATCCCATTTTGAGTCCTGGTGTGCAGCCGTTAGAATAAGCACTGGCTCACAAGTTCGGTTTGAACTGCATAGTCAATAACAGTTCAAACCCACCAGCCGTTCCTTGGAAACAGGGTCTCTATGTGTCATGAATGACTTGACGGCACTTAATGACAACCATCACATTTATCTGGTTCAACTATCACTACAACCCATTGTTCGTAACAGAAATTTAGTGTTTTAGTCAATGAGTCCAACTTGTCTCTTCCTCCCTCCCTCCCACCTCTGGTAACTGTTAATAAACTCAGATCTCTGTATACTTGCCTATTCTAGATATTTTATATAAGTGAGATCATACAGTATGATCTTTTCATAAATATGGTAGAATTCTGTAATAATTAACAGTAGTACCTTTTCAAGGAAGAATAATCATAAGGGAACTGAACTTAGGCTTACCATATCTAGACCAATTATATATTTTACATGAAATAGTCTCATTTGCTTAAAGACTTATGTGACTGTGGGGCAGTACAAGTGTTTTAATTCTGTGTTTCACATCACGGACCCAGAGTGAGCATAGCACCTGTAACAAGTTTTAAGACTCTTTGGAATAAAAAGGAATATAAAAATAATAAATAATATTTAAAAGCCATGTGCCGTCAATTACATATTTGCGTATTCATTTTCTTTTTGTTATTTTATGCCTTTTTGCTTTACTGAAGCAGACAGACACTAATGAGATACTAAATTTGTATTGTATTTGTGGTTTTAGTTTTCTTTGCAAACAGATATGACCAGAAGACAATTGGAATATGAAGCAAGGCAAATAAGAGTTGCAATGGAAGAACAACTAGGTACCTGCCAGGATATGGAAAAACGAGCACAGGTAACTTATTTATTTTGAAATTAAAAATAGCACCAGCTAGGGAAGAGCTATTAGAAGTGAATTACAGCTCTAGTAACATTGATTTAAAAGATACTTTTAACCGTATTTTCACTCAGGTACTATTAACAAAATAAAAATAATTTACCCTGGCTGTTGTTCTGTCTCCACCATATCTCATTTCACCTGACACTATTCTGTTTTACCCTGGAATTAGAAGAAGGAGTAAGAGTTAGATACTGGTATATTGGTAGCTGATGAGTAACTTTAGTTCTGCTTGAGACCTTTACTCTTTGTTGTCTTAAGTATATGTAATGACATTCAGAATATTTCGCTGTTCTTCAAGTTGTGTACTTAAAAAAAAAAAGAAAGAAAAAGAAAAGAAAATCAGAAGCCCTAGTTCAAGGAAATTAGAAAGGAAGTACATAAAGAGAACATTACTGGAATAAATGAGCTGACTTAAGTTGGAGAACAACTCCCATATTTCTATCCTCAACTAATGTCAAGAAAGAATAGTAACAAGCTTTGGTATTTTTCAAGTATTTCCATATATTATTTTATATATGAATTTATATATTTAAATCTCAGTACCATAGAAGAAGAAGAGCTAGAACTGGAATTCATCTGATCTCAGAATCTGAGCAGGGTCAGGCCTGATTAGTATTTGGAAGGGAGACCACCTGGGAATACTGGGTGCTGTACACTTTAAACCACTACACATCTGTCACTTGGTTGTATTGTGGTGGCTTGTGTGTTACTGTGATGCTGTACGCCATGGCACCTGTATTTTAAATAACAGCAGGGTCACCCATGATCGACAGGTTTCAGCAGAGCTTCTAGACTAGAACTCAGAAGAAGGAGGGGTGGGACTGTACACTAAAAACATTATGAATAGTACCAGAATATTGTCAGGTAGACATCTGGAAGATGAGCCCCTCAGGTTGTAAGACATTCAAAATACGACTAGTAAAGAGTTGTCTCCTCAAAATGGAGTTGACCATGATGATGTGAATGGGGTAAAGCTTTTGGGACCTTCATTTGCTGATGGGGCACAACTCAAAATGAGGAGAAACAGCTGTAAACATCTATTAGTAATTTGCATATGGAATACATGAGGTTGTCATACAATTTAGGAAAATTGAAAGTTGTCAAAAATTAAATGGAACATATAAATACTGATATCTTAGGCATTAGTAAGCTGAAATATTGGCAATTTTGCTGACAATCCTATGGTTTACTATGCTATGAATGACAAACTGAAGAGGAATAGCATAGCATTCAAGATCAGAAAGAACATTCAACATATAACTTGAAGTGTAGTACAGTCTGTGAGAGGATAATATACATATGCTTACAAGGAAAACCACTTGATACCACTGTTACTCAAATGTACACACTAACTTCTAAAGCCAGTGATGATGAAACTGAAGAATTGTACCAGCTTCTTCATTCTGAAGTTGATCAAACATGCAATCATGATGTATAGATAATTACTGGTAATTGGAATGCAAAGGTTGGAAACAGAGAAAAGGAGCAGTTATTAGAAAATACAGTCTTGGTGACAGAAATGATTCTGGAGATCACATGATAAAATTTTATAAGACCAATAACTTCTTTATTACATATACCTTTATCAAACAGCATAAAAGATGATAATTACAGATGGACCTCACCAGATAGAATATACAGAAATCAAAGTGACTGCATCTTTGGGAAGAAACTGTGGAAAAGCTCAATATCATTAACCAAAACAAGGCCAGGGCGAACAGTAGAACAGACCATCAATTTCTTATGTACAAGTTCAGGCTGAATCTGAAGAAAATTAAAACAAGTACACAAGGGCCAAAATAGGACCTTGAACATATCCTACCTGAATTTAGAAGGCCGTCTTAGGAGCAGATTTGATGCATTAGACAATGATGACCAAAGACCAGAAGAGTTGTGGGGTGAAGTCAAAAACATCATATAGGAAGAAAGCAAAAGGTCATTAAGAAGACAAAAGAGCAAAATGAATGTTAGTTAGAAGAGATTCAAATTTGCTTTCCAGCATTGTTGTTGTTAAGTGCCGTCAAGTCAGATATTTTATTGGAGTCCTTGTTTGGCACTGTAGGGTAAGCATTGGACTGGTATCTGCAGGATTCGTGGTTCCTCAGACATGCTTTGAGGGTCATATGAGTTGGAACCAACTCGATGGCACTTCACCACCACCAATATTTTATTATATGCGTATGCCACATTTTATGTACCCGCTCATATGTTGATGCACCTTTTGTTTCCACAGTTTGGCTGTTGTAAAAAGTGCTGCAATAAATATTGTTGTTTGTATATCTGTTCATGGTGCTACTTTCAAGTCTCTTGGGTATATACTTGTAGTGGAATAACTGGACCATATTTTTACTTTTTGAAGAACTGCTGAACTGTTTTCCACACCGGCTGTACCCTTTTACATTTCTACCAGCAAAGTATGGGGGATTCTGTTTCTTTACAAAACCTATTGTTTTACTTTATACTTTTAAAATTACTAACAAAGAATATTTTACACTCCGTAAAATTTAGTCTTTAGCACTAATGTTGTTGCTTCTTAAACATAACGTATATATGCTTGAGTATGGTGATAGACTAACATGATACTTAAATGTCAATACCATGATGTATGTCATGCTGTTGTTCTTGTTGTCAAATGACATCAAGTAAGTTTTGATTCATAATGACCCTGTAATAGGCTTTCCAAGGAGTGGCTGGTAGATTTGAAACACTGATCTTGTGTTAGCAGTCAAGTGCTTATCCTATGTCATGCCTATTATTGTCACATAATAGGCACAGGGCTTGATAGTAAGTTATTATATGAATAGAATGTATATATAATATTTTTATTTTTCTCATGTTCCTCTTTTTACTTCCCATACAGATGGATTAAGGGCTTAAATACCAAAAGTAAAACTTCAAAACTTTCAGGAGAAAATATACATTAATATCTTTCTGATATTATGGTAGGAAAGGATTCCTTAAACAATACATAAAGTGCTAATTATAGAAGAAAGGATTAATAAATTTGACTGTATTAAATTAAGAATTTATCTTTATTTGGTACCTAAAGAAAGTGAAAAAGTCAAGTTAAAACTTGGGAAGGAGACATTTACCACAATCCTAGAAAAATGATTAACTTGAGACTTTTCATGGACATTTTGTTCAGATATTTGATGATGAAGCAATTTTTATGTTGTTACAGAGTATAGCATTCTTCATGTTGGGTAGTAAATATTCTAAGAAAATCTTATTCCATATTTTGATAATTGACAAACATTCATTTATTTTGGATGTGGCGAAATGCAAGTTAAGGTTAAAGATACCCTGTAACTAAGAAGAAAATGCAAACAACAGAAATATTTGTAGTGTATCTAACAAGGAGTTAATATCACTAATATACAAGGAATATCATCTGTAAGTACATTGAAAGCAAGACAGCTAAAAAGCAAAACAGAAGATATGAACATGTTCATCACAAAATTATGCAAATGGTTAATAAACAATTGAGAAAAGATTTTTAAATGTCACTAGTATCTGGAAAATGTAACAAAATAAAGCACTTTGCGGGGAGAGGAGTGTATTCAGACTGGGGAAACTTTACATTTTTATGATAATGCAATATTGGTGAGAGACCTGGTGTAGCACTGTAGGATAAACACAGTACTGCTACCATTTAAACCCACCAGCTGCTCTCGGAAACTCTGTACAACAGGGTCACTGTGAGTTGAAACCAACTTGATGGCACACAACAACAGTATTGGTGAGGGTGTGGGAGGAGAAGCACTGAACTACACCGTTGTCCTAAACTTAAATTGCTATATTGTGGAGGACACGGATACTTAACTGTAAAAATTAAAATGCCTATGCCTTCTGATTCATGAATTCTGTAGGATTCTAGAAATATGTCCTATAGAAATATTTACTGTAGGACATAAAACTATAGGTAAATACTATATGATAATCATTGCAGCATTATTTTTGCAATGTACAGAACATCAGTCTGTCATTGGTGGTTATGTGCCATGGAGTCGGTTCCAACTCATAGTGACCCTATACAGGGTTTCCGAGGCTATAAATCTTTATGGGAGCAGAAAGCCTCATCTTTCTCCCACAGAACAGCTGGTAGTTTCAAACTGCTGACCTTAAGGTTCGCAGCTCAATTTGTAAGGGAATTATTAAATAAGTAGTGAGTGTGATGTTGTTATTAGGTGCCATTGAGTCAGTTCCAACTCATAACAACCCGATGGACAACAGAGCATCCTCACAATTATTACGTTTGAACCCATGTTTGCTACCACTGGTTGGGCATCTTCCTCTTTTTCACTTACCGTCCACTTTACCAAGGGTGATGGCCTTCCCAAAGGACTAGTCCCTTCTGACAGCTTGTCTAAAAAATGAGAGAAGAAGTCTAACCATCCTCGCTTCTAAGAGGCATTCTGGCTATACTTCTTTGAAGATAGATTTGCTTGTTCTTCTGGCAGTCCATGGTACTTTCAGTATTCTTCTCTAACAACATAACTCAATTCCATCAATTATTCTATGGTCTTCCTTATTGATTGTCCAACTTTTACATGGATATGAAGCTATTGAAAATACCATGGTCAGTTGAACCATAGTCCTCAAACTACTATCTTTGCTCTTGAACACTTTAAAAGAGTTCTTGTACAGAAGATTTACACAATGTGATACGTCTTATGTTTTCTTGACTGCTGCTTCCATGAGTATTGATTGTAGATCCAAGCCAAATGAAGTTTTTGGCAACTTCTATCTTTTCTCCATTTATCATGCTGTCTAAATAACAAAAAAAATAAATATGGTCTAGTTGTGAGGATTTATGTTTTCTTTACACTGAGGTACAATCCATACTGAATGCTTCAGTCTTTGATCTTCATCAGTGAGTATTTTGGAATCCTGGTGTGGCACTGTAGGATATAGCACAGGTCTGCAAAGTAGGCTTGAACCACAAGGTTGGCTGTTCAAACCCACCTGCTACTCCTATACAAGGTCACTATAAATTGGAACCAACTTGATGGCAATTAACAACAAATATTTTAAGTCTTCTTTGCTTTCAGCAAGCAAGGTGTTATCATCTACATATTGAGGTGGTTATTGAATCTTTCTCCAGTGCTGATGCCATGTTCTTCTTCATATAAACTAGCTTCTAGAATTACTTGCTTGGCATAAAGATTGAATAATTATGGTGAAAGAATACAACCCTGGCGCACATCTTTCCTAATTTTAAGCCTTTCAGTATGCCTTTGTTCTGTTCAAACGACTGCTGCTTGGTATATATATATATATACAGGTTCTTTATGAACATAATTGTTTTAGTATACCCATTTGTCACATTTTTATCCATAGCTTGTCATGATGCTCAGTAAAAAACTTTTGTGTAGTCAGTGGAGCACAGGTTAACATTTTTCTGGTATTTCTGCTTTCAGCCAAGATCCATCTGACCTCAGCAGTGATAACCCCTACCCTAGTTCCTCACCCTCTTCAGAACCTGGCTTGAATTTTGGAAGTTCCCTAATATGTATTGTTGTACCCATATTTTAATTATTTTAAGCAAAATTGTATCTGCATGTGATATTAATGATAGTGTGATGGTTTTCGCTTTCTGTGTCACCCCTCTGTGGAATTGGCACAATTATGGGTCTCTTCCAATTTATTCACCACATGGCTGTCTTCCAAATTTCTTAGCATGCATGAGTGAGTGCCTCCAGTGCTGCATTAACTTGTGGAAATATTTCAATTGGTATTCCATCAGTCTCTGATGTGGCACTGTGGATTAATGAGCTGGATTCAAGATTGATTTGAACTGCAAAGTCAGCAGTTAAAGCTCACCTGCTCCTGGAAACCCTATACAGAGTTGCTATGAGTTGAAACTGACTCAGTGGCATTTAACGACAACAACAAAGGGAAACAGGTTAATATCCCTAAAAATATTAGAATTCGTATAAATTAATAAAAAGTTAACACTCAACTGTCAATCCATATTTTGATGATGTGTGTGTTGCTGTGATGCTGGAAGCTATGCCACTGGTTTGTAAATACCAGGAGGGTCAGGTTTCAACAAAGTTTCAAGACTAAAGGTAGGAAGAAGGAGAGGTGGATTACTTCTGCATGTTTAGACACTGAAAACCTTATGAATAGCAGGGGAATATTGTCAACTATAGTACCAGAAGGTGAAAACATAAATAGTAGCAGAACATTGTCAGATATAATGCCAGAAGATGAGCCCCACAGGTTGGAAGGCACTCAAAATGCATCTTGGAAGAGCTGTCTCCTCAAAGTGGTGGTAGTTGTATGCTACTGAGTCAGTTCTCACTCTTAGTGACACTCTGTATAGTGTTTTCAAGGCTATAAATCTTTACGGGAGCAGAAAACCTCATCTTTCTTCTGCCAAGCAGCTGGTAGATTCGAACTGCTGACCTTGGCAGTTACCAGCCCAACTTGTAACCCACTACGCTACCAGAACTCCTTCTCAAAGTAGATTAGACCATAATGACATGAATGGAGCAAAGCTTTACCTACTTAATAAAGCTTTATTAAATAGAGAAATTATTTTTAATTTTACAACTTTAAGTATCATGACAAACAACTTAGTTGTAATGTTAGAAAAAAATAATTGACCTTGATTTGTCATTAGTATGTTAATATTCATGCATTTCTACTGGTAGCAGACAAGCATTCTGGGATGTTGTTCTTCAACACTTAGGTTTCAGTTACTCCCAGGGGCTGACTTTTTCCTTCATCCCAAAGGAAAGGGCACCCTTAAAGTTCATTTGTCTGTAGCAAAATGAGGAACAGGAAGTGTGCAAGGCCAGTGCCACAAACTGCACTATGAAAGGGCCAAGAAAAGCATGGGCAGTGACTCTCAAGGTCGAGCAACAGTGACGAACAACAAATGTCAGCTTAGTGAAAACTGAAAGTCCTTCAGATTTTTGCTTATGCAGATTAATACTAACAAGAGCAAAGATGCCACTACAGGTCATCAAAGGAGAGAAACGATTGCATCAACAAAATATAAGGAGTTGTTTGCTTATGCTTTAAGTAATGACCTTTTGCAAAACTGTCAAGTCTCTGAAGAAGTTGGGAGAGGAGAGCCTGCAGTGGAGAGAAACCAGGACTGGAGTGGTCAACAGAAGGTTATTAATTAAAAAAGAATAAGACAAAGTTTGCAGAAAGCAACCAAAGGTTAACTAACGGTATTTCTATGGAGTCATCACCAGGTGGTGGAAGGTAAAGAACAAAGACCCCACAAAGGTTTCCACAGAGTAGATACAAGATTCCAATGTCTGTTCCACAGCAGGCAGAATTAGAGGAACTTAAACTGCAGATCAACTTCAGCGACTTAGATCATGTGTGCGACTTACTTTGAAAATCAGGGAAAAAATGAAATATTTTAAATTTTCTTAAAAATTGAACTGCTTGTTTTTTGTTTTTTTAAGTTTTTGTACGTATGAAGAAAATTTTAATAGTTGATCCATGATGATAATACTAATATGCTTTGGAGAGAAATGAGGTCTTACTCTAAACTTGAAGACAAGTTTTTCTGTCCTCATTATTATTCTGTTTGACTTAACTTAAATGATTTTATGAAACTGGATTTCACATATTATTAACTGAATGATACTGTGTTGCGCAAATTGAATAATCTAGTTTATTGTATTTATTGTTGACTTAGCATTATCTCAAGTTTTGAATAAAACTGGTTTGCATTTTATGTATATGTGTGTGTGTGTATACGCACATGCATTTCTGTCTGCTCACATAAGAATGGTTTGACATAACTCTGATCTATTAAATGATAGCCATAGTATGATTATTTATATAATGCTTTTAATGAAGATATATCTAATTTGTCTATATATTTTATTTTAGCGAAGAGTAGCCAGAATTCAACAAATAGAGAAAGACATACTTTGTATACGACAGCTTTTGCAGTCCCAAGCAACAGAAGCAGAGGTTAGTAAATTGTCTTGTTTGCAAGTATATTTTCCAAGAAAAGAACATGCATATAATTAATGTATTATAATTGAAATATGCATCTGTTCTGCTAAAGTTACTTTATAACTTATGTATGGGTTGCAACCTTATGTAAAGAAAACAAAAATCCTCACCACTGGACCAGTAAATATCATGATAAACAGAGGAAATATTGAAGTTGTCAAAGACTTCATTTTGCTCTGATCAAACCATCAACACTCAAGGAAGCAGCAGTCAAGAAATAAAACACCATATTGCACTGGGTAAATCTGCTGCACAAGACCGCTTTTTTAAAGTGTTAAACAGCAAAGATGTCAGTTTGAAGATTAAGATGCACCTGACCCAAGCCATGGTGTTTTCAGTAACTTCATACGCATGTGAAAGTTGAAAAGTGAATACAGAAGATCTTAAAGAATTGATGCATTTGAGTTTTGGTGTTAGAGGAGAACATTAAAAGTACTGTGGACTGCCAAAAGAACTAACAAATCTGTGTTGGAAGAAATACAGCCAGAATGTCCTTAGAAACCAAGATAGCCAGCCTTCATATCTCATTCTTTGGACATATTATCAGGAGGGACTAGTCCCTGGAGAAGGACATCATGCTTGGTAAAGTAGAGGGTCAATGAGAAAGAGGAAGACCCCACTCCACCCCACCCCAATGAGATAGATGGGCAAAGTGGTAGTAGTAATGGACCCAAGCGTGGCAACAATTGTGAGGTTGGTGCAGGACTGGGTAGTATTTTGTTCTATTGTGCATTGGGTAGCTATGAGTTGGTACCAACTTAACAGCACCTAACAACAACAACTTTTTTTAATGAAAAATAATAAATTACCAAAAAACCTTGGCAACTTTGATTTCTCGAGAACTTTTAAGCAGTTAAATTTTGTGGACCCATAAATATGTAAATGTTACTTTAGCTTATAATGTTTATATATCAGCAGATAAGTAACTTAATTTGGCTGTTACATCAGTTCTTACTATGGTCTGTATATTTCTCTGTATATGTATTTCTCTGTATGTAAACCATAGTAAGAATTGATCATACACATTTACCTGTGTTCACTTCACAAACTCTAAAAAGGCACACAAAAAAATCACAAAAGGTGAAAACAGTAAAATTTGGCATGCTGGAGAACCAGTAAACATATGGGAATTATTCAGATACTATACAGACTGCTGAGTCTTACTAAAAAGGTATGAAGCAGCCCAGTTTATGCTATGTAGCCCCAGAGGTCCTTTAGTTTGTTACATTAGGTACTTCCAAAAGTGAGGATTAAGGGCTAAAATCGGGAGAATTGATTCTGTGCTGAGAAGCAGATGGATTCTCCAGAACCTTCCCACAACTCTGCAGAGCTGCGGGATGGCTTTTTTCCGGTCCTCACAAAAGATGAGAAGTCTGTTTTGGAAAGAATATTTTTAAAAGACTTTGAATAAAGGTCAGCCTAGTGTGAGTTAAAGAAACCATGCATACTAAAAAATGAATCAAGTGAAAACTTACTTACTGGATACAAAAACTGTTACTGGCATTCACATTTATAATCACTATGCAAGGTTCTGTAAGCATCTTCTCTAAAAAATATGACTAGTCCAAGAAAAGAGACCAAAAGTTTTTCACTGGAGTGTCCCCCTCAGAAAACATCTGGGTAGAGCACCCTAACAGGGTAACTGTAGTTGACAAACTTGTTTTCTTAGATGTAGAGCTTCACTTAACTTTTCATAACCTGTTCTTAAATATAGGTGAACAGCTAGTGATCATCAGATATTTGAGGAAAGTTTCTAATAAGATAGATTTAATAGAAATATATTCTATGTGGTGGTGGTGGTGGTGGTGGTATGCCGTGGAGTCGGTTCCAACTCATACCCACCCTATATAGGGTTTCCGAGGCTATAAATTTTTATGGGTGCAGAAAACCTCCGCTTTCTCCTGCGGAACCACTGATAGTTTTGAACTGCTGATATTGAAATTAGCAGCCCGACGACACTGCCAGCGTTCCTTAGATTCTATGTAGGAAGAACAAAAAATGTTTGAAAACAAAAAAAAACTAGAATGAATATTCTCAGCTTGTTGTTGTTGGTAAGTGCTGTTAAGAAAAGATAATCATCCATAATGCAAGAAAAGGATAATATACAAAAGAAACATTAAAAGAATGAAAAGTTCTATTAAAAATATGATCACACAGTAAAAACTTGGTAAGTTAGAAAATAAATCTCTCAAAAAGGAGAATAAAAAGAAATGAAAGTTATGAAATAGGAATAAAAAGGTACAATCAGAAAATTATTCTAGGAGGACTTAACATCCAAATAATAAAAGAAATTCTACCAAGAGAATAGAGAAACCAAAGAGAAGAAATCATCATAGAAATAAGTGAAAATTTCCCATAATCAAAGAGCATAATTTTCTAAATAAAATGGTTTTTCCAGTTATCCAGCAGCAACACAGATGAAAACAATTCTAAACCAAGGTATATCATTATGAAATTTCAGATCACTGAAGAACAAAGAAGATCCGAAAACCAGAGGGAGGGAAAAACTAACACATAGTATCTGAACTACAAATGCCTTTATATCAGGCGGGGATGCTTCAAAAAGTTTGTGGAAAATGGAATGGAAGCCCCTCATATTTGTAAGCAACAACATTGGAAGTTGGGGAACCGTTTCTTAAAACTTATGCAAGACAGTTATTTTCAATTGACAAATTTACCTTTGGTCAAACTGCATATTAAATTTGAGAGTAGAATAACATTTTCAGATAGGCAAAAATAATATACTTTCCCTGTCTTCCGTGTATATTTCTCATGAACTTTTCTGGAGACTTTAGAGGGTGTTGTGTTGTTGTTATATGCGAACAAGTTGGTTCCAACTTATAGCAACCCTGTATAGGATTTTCAAGGAGCAGTTGTTGGGTTTGATCCTCTGGCCTTGCAGTTCAAACTGACCTTGCAGTCCAGTGCATTATCCTTCAGTGCCACACCAGGACTCCTTAGAGGGTGTACTCACACAAAATGAAGATGTGAAGCAAGGAAAATGAAGATTTGGGAAAACAGGGAGACAATTGCAAGAGAAAGATAATTTTCAGAATGAAGGAATAGGAGATCCTGTAACAAATGATATAGGGACAATTAAAATTCCAGGAGAGAAAAGTCCAAGAAGACAAATTATGGTGTGGTGCTGCAGTATAATGCACTGGACCTTGAGTTACAAAGTAGGTGGTTCAAACTCACTAGCCCCTCTTTGGAAACCCTATACAGGGTCGCTATGAATCAGAACCAGTGGCACATAACTACATCAATGGTGCTGGGTATTGAAAGACCATTTTATTGGAAAATTATGCCCCTTGAAAAGCAGTAGAATACCAAATGTGTTTTGATGTATTGAAAGGAAAAGAAATTTATATACGGGGGCAGAAACTGGAGATTAGATAGCCATGTTATTGTTGTTAGGTGCCATCGGGTTGGTACTGACTCATATCACAACAGAACGAAACACTGCCTGATCCTGGGCCAACCTCACAATTGTTGCCATGCTATATCCCACTGATGCTGCCACTTTGCCAATCCATCTCTCTGGGGGTCTTCCTCTTCTCTGACCTTCCACCTTACCAAACATGATATCCTTCTCCAACTATTGGTCCCTCCGAAGTATGAGAGACAGTGTTTGGCCATCCTGGTCTCCAAGGAGCACTCTGGCTGCACTTTTTCCAACACAGATCTGTTGGTTCTTTTAGATAGCCATAAGTACACAGAAAATCAAAGGAAACCAAAAAGTTAACCTTTAGCTCAACAGGGAACTAAAAGTTATAGAGGAAAGGTAAAGTAATCATAATGTATTGCTTGTCAGTGTTGACCGTCAACTTTAACCAACAAAGCCTTAGACCCTTGAAATGCCTTCCTGAGCACACTTCCCAAGCTTGGAATGGGCAGTGTAGACCAGTAAACTGAGCCCATGATTGACAGCCTTTACGATCTTCAACTTGACCTCATTGGACTTTACCAAGAGCCTTGATAGCCTCGGCAGATGCATCGATGACCTTGGCATTGTTGGCTTGCATCTTCTTCAGGCCCATCTTGTGCCTCTTGACAAAGTGCGTGTTCATCAGGAACTTGGGGTCCACTCCTTTAAGAAACTCATATAGTCGTGATCCAGGTTTTTTGATGCCATTTCTGTGCCATGACTGGTTATTCATGGCATGGTTCTCGGACTTGGCCATGTCAGCATCATTGCCTGCTGCTTCCAGTGCATCAGAGATCAGGAGAGCCTTCAGTTCAATTATTGTCCAATCTTTGCAGTCATGGCACTGTGGGCCAATGTGCTGGACTGCAAGGTCAGCTGTTCAGGCTCACCAGCCGCTCCTTGGAAACCCTATATAGAGTCTCTATTATTTGGAATTACTGTGAGACTACCTTACTTTTGCCTACCTAAAACTAATACTAGTTTACTGGTAGCGTAGTGGTTACGAATCAGGCTGCAAACCTTAAGGTCAGCGGTTCGAAACTACCAGCC
>NW_006408848.1:1918224-1936788 GCF_000296735.1 Chrysochloris asiatica
CTCGACGGCACTTAACAACAACAACAACAATATTATATGTAAATTAATATTTTAATTTATATTTTAAGTGATTCCGGAAATTTTACTCTTTTAAGAAATGCCAGTGGAAGTCATATTGTATTACAAGGAGTTCAACAAGTTTGTAGAAAAATGGAATTAAAAGATAATGAATTTGCTTTCTTTGCTGCATCGACTGAGAGAATGAAGACCATTCTCAGCAACCACACTGTGGACATTCTGGAGAACATCGACATCAGTCTGAAGGGCCGCACAGTCATCGTGAAGGGCCCCGGGGAACCCTGCGGAGGGACTTCGACCACATCAATGTGGCGCTCAGCCACCTGGGGAAGAAAAAGAAGAGGCTTTGCATTGACAAATGGTGGGGAAACGGAAAGAAACTGGCTACAGCCCACACCATCTATAGTCATGTGCAGAATATGATCAAGGGTGTTATACTGGGCTTCCGTTACAAGATGAGATCTGTGTATGCTCACTTCCCCATCAGCGTTGTTATCCAAGAGAGCAGGTCTCTTGTTGAAATCCAAAACTTCTTGGGTGAAAAATACATTCGTAGGGTTCAGGTGAGGACAGGTGTTGCTTGTTCAGTATCTCAAGCCCAGAAAGATGAGTTAATTCTTGAAGGAAATGACATTGAACTTTTAATTCAGCTGCTTTAATTCAGCAAGCCACAACAGTTAAAAACAAGGATACCCGAAAATTTTTGGATGTTATCTATGTGTCTGAAAAAGGAACTGTCCAGCAGTCTGATGAGTAAGATATAAAAGCTATGGAAACGAGGCCCGGTGATTCCTAAGATCTATTGGTGGTATTTTTGATGTAATAAAATTTATCCCACCCCAAAAAAAAGATAATGGATTTTTTCCATGAATTTTTTAAGTCCCCTCATAATGCAATTATCCATTTATTATGTCTCATTTTCAAGGTATAATGTTTATTTTAGTATAGTTTTCCTAGAGCAGGTACATTTGTAATTGCTTATATAAAAGATAGTGGAATTTTTTTTTTTTTTTGATTCTGCAGTAAAATTATTACAAAGGTAATGAAATGACTGTTTTTATTTGATATAGTCTGCTATTTCCAGTTCATATAACAGATGGTGTTGGTACTAGAAAGGGGTCTTGGTTTTATTCATACCAGAATATAAGATCATATCTTTTGGTTTCACATGAATTTTATTTATGATATGTGTCTATGTATGTGTGTACGTATATGTATATGTGTGTGAGTGTGTATTTATAAATAAGCCTACATAGAGGTATTTGTAAACTTAGGTAATAGTGTAGCTGTTCTAGTTGGACTGTATTCCTGACAATGATAGGAGCACACATGGTGAAAGGTGGTATTTCAGTGAGTCTCAGATAGTCCTTTGTCTTATGCAGCTACGATGCTCAAGCGATGCACTTCACTTTCTTATATCAACATGGTCGACTGCTAACCAATGCTAAAGGTTAAGAGTGTAATGTGCAGTTCCATGCTTTTTAAAACCTGTATAATTGATGCATTCAGTGTTTTAAATTAAAAAAAAAAAAAGCAAAAGTTGGTAGTCTAATAAAGCATGCACCTTTTTGTGTATAATGATGTTTTACCTCTGTATTAACAGAGGTCATCTCAGAGCAAGCATGAAGCAGGCTCTCATGAAGCTGAGCGGCAGAATGAAGGTCCAGGAGTGGCAGAAATTAGCATGGCAACTTCTGGTAGTGGTCAGGTAAATAAATCATTTTATTTTTTAGTTAACATTTAAATATTCTGAAGCGTGTGGAATGAGATGGTGTCTTGTGTATTTTTTTAGTCCTGAACGGATAGTGCCAAAAGCATTCGCTACCAAAATATTATTTTTTTTCTTTATTACATCTAGCAATAATACTTTCAAAATTTCTAAATACATTTTTTATCTCTCTAAATTTTCCATTTATGTTTTAATAAAAAATGTGTGATATGAGACAGATGTTTTTGAAAAGTAACTATTAAGCTGTATTTTTGCTATATGTGTGATTTGACCTAGTTACTATTGATTGCATTGAATAGATTTGCTTTTTCCCTAAGACATTCCGTGCAAAATCATTTTGTTTTTTATTGATAGGCATAAGGACTTTATTGTAGTTATTTTCTATTTTACTTCAAGATTACAAAAAACTTGAAATCGAAATCTTAGGAAGAAGATAATCATAATCTTACAAAAAGTAGAGGGCAATGGGAGAGGAACGACTTGTAAAGGAGGATGAGAATGGTTGTGCAACTCAAAGAACATAACCAGTGTCCCTGAATTGTACTTGGGAAGGTTGTTGCTTTGGTGTATAGTCTACTTTGTATCTTCTCAACAATAACAAAAATAAATTGTTTTGTTTTGTTTTGTTTTGTGTTTTTAAAGGAAAGGGAAATAGCCTCAGCATATTTAGCTGTTTACTTTTAGCAATATTTTGGAAAGTCAACTTGATTGTTGTTGTTGTTGTTGTTTTTAGTATCAAACCATTTTGCTGCCAACTACTTTCTATTAGCGTTTCATTGGAATTTATCCTAGTAGGATAGAATTTTCCTTTGGGTTTTTCTGTGTTCTCTAAATTTTATTTAATGAGTTATTTTATTTTAAATTTTATTAAATAAATTATTTTTTTAAATGTCACTAAATTAGATTTAAAAGGAACTCTGATAGTGTAGTGGTTATGAGTCGGACTGCTAATCTTACGGTCAGCAGTTCGAAACTACCAGCTGTTCTGCAGAAGAAAGATGAGGCTTTCTACTCCCATAAAGATTTACAGCCTCAGAAACCCTGTACAGGGTCGCTATGTACAGGAACCGACTCCATGCACATAACCACCCAGTTAAGTTTAAAATTATCTTCCCTACTGTTGATATAAAAAATTATTTTAGATTTAGATTTCTAGATTACTTTTCAAAAACATCTGACTGATACGACACAGTTTGACTGAAACATAAATGGAAAATTTATGTGTAAGAATGGATTTGTTTCTGTTCATTAAAAATTAGGCTGAAAATATCTCATACTTCAATATTTCCATTTATTTTATTGAGTTGAAAAATATTTAGTATTAGTAGTTAATGTTACACTGGGAGAACATTATAGGTGGACAATTAGGAGAAAAGCAATTCTATGTAAATAACACATTTGGAGTTTACTTTGTGAAGTTTATGCATTCACCAGATGTAGAAGGAACAAAAAGGTTAGTATTTTCTGAAAAAATCATTATAGTTAGACCTACTTTTAGTTCTTTAGGTTATATTTCAATCATTATATAAATTAAAAGCCATATAAGAATGAAGAAAATACGGGTGTTGTTTTTGTTGTTAAATGCCATTGAGTCAGTGCTGACTCATAGTGGCCCTATATAGGACTTCCAAGGGGAGCAGCTTGGTGAGTTTGAACAGCCATCCTTGTGGTTCAAACCAACTTTGCAGTCTATTGCTTTATGCCACAGCACCACACGAAGACTCCAGAGTTTTTATAATCACGAGGAGGGTAACACCACAATCAGAAACCTTTTTTTTTTTTTTTTTTTTTTTTAAGTTTAATAGTTTTAAATAAAATTGAAACTTCAGTGTGCCAGAAAATCATAGCCAAGTTACAAGGCAACAGAAACCACAATTGTATTGCAAGCCTATATGACAACCAAAAGGAAAGGTAAAATTTTAAATGCATATTGCTGTTACATGCTGCTGAGTCGATTCAGACTCAGAGTGACTCCATGTGACCGAGTAAAATTGACCCATGGGAGTTTCTAAGCAGCAGTGTCTATGTGAGCACATCACCAGATCTTTTTTCCATTGTGTCACTGGATGGGTTCAAACCACCAGCATTTGGTTTGGAACCAAACACTTAGTTTAGACCTATCAAGGCATCAAGGCGCCTTCAAAATACATAAGAGTATTTATGTGTAATTTTTTTTTTTTTTTTTTAGAAGACCATTGAAATAGGACATGAGCAGGAAATAAAGTAAAAATAAAAATCACTTAAAACATGGAAAGATGAATAACTTTACTAACATCCTATAAATTACAACAAAAATGAGATTGTGGTGGACTTTTTGAGTTGGCAGAGTCCCTCGGTGATGCAAACAGTTAATGTACTCAGTTGTTAACTGAAAAATTGGAGGTTCAAGTTCAGCCAGAGATGAACTTGAACTTGGAAGAAAGACCTGGCAATCTTTTGGAAAAAACCCAGCCATTTGAAAAATGGGGTAAGCCAGCATAATTTGGAGTCAACTCGATGACAGCTTTTCTTTTTTTAAACTGATTGTTGTTACGTGCCATCGAGTCGGTTCCGACCCATAGTGACCCTGTATAGAAATTTCCAAGGAGCGGCTGGTGAGCTTGAACCGCTGACCTTGCATTTCAAACAGCTTTGCAGTCTGATGCATTAACCCACAGCACCACACCAGGACTCCTTTAAACTAGTATTGGCTTGGTAAATATCAATAATATTATTGGCAATTATGTAAGGAAACAAGCATTCTCCTATATTATTTATAATTGGGTAAATTAGAACAACTGTTCGGGAGAATAGTTTTACAGTATGTCTCTAAATTTATAATGTTTCTGCCCTGTGACAGTCCACTGCCACGTCTAAGATGTCATGCTAATCAGGTAATTTGTCACGAGTGCTCAGACATGTTTAATGAGTTTCATCCTATTATTTATAATAGCAAAAAATTATAAATAAGCCAAATGTATTTTAATCAGTTAAGTAGGTGGTTAAATTATTAGTCAGCTGTAGGTAAATTGCTAACAGTTCAGGCAGGGAGTCTGCAGTGCTGGGATTAAATCCCACTTCTCCACTGATTTGAGAGAATAACCTTGAACAAGTAAGACTATTTAAGTGTTAGTGTTTCCTCTTTAGTATAATGAGGATAGAAGTAAATGAAGAGGACAGATAGTCCTTGCCTTCATGGAACATACATGAGGTGTCATTCTAAATGTTAATATGATAAATTGCATCTCTTTTATAGAGAGAGCTCCAAATGTTGCTTTGGAGTCCTGGTGTGGCACTGCAGGATAATGCACTGGACCTCAAGGTGACAGTTCAAACCCACCAGCCACTCCTTGGAAACCCTTTGCAGGGTCATTATGAGTCGAAACTGACTCACCAGCACTTAACAACAAAAATGTTGCTTTACCCACCAGCCTTGCCTTTTCTAGAGTAGTTACATTATAACAAAACAAAATTATCATTGTCACTGAGTCTATTCTGACTCTTAGCAATCCAACAGGACAGTGTAAAACTGTCCCATGGGCTTCCAAGGCTGTAATCTTTATGGAAGCAAACTACATCTTTCTCCACAAGAGTGGCTGAAGAATTCAGGCCACAGACCTTTTGGTTAGCAGCCAGGTGTTTAACCACTGCACCACCAGGGCTCTTTCATTATAATCAGCGTGCCTTCCAAACATGAATCTGATTGTATCACTCACTGGTTTAAAGCTTTCAAAGTCTATAGAATGCACAGATTCTTTATGTCGCTTTTCCTTCCAGTACTATGTCTTAGTTTCGTTGTTAAGTGTATCCGAGTCAGTTCCGGCTTAGGGACCCAGTTTATGGTTTACGAGGAGTGACTGATGGGCTTGAACTGTCAACCTTGTGGTTAGCAGTCCAGCACTTACCCAGCAGTGGCACACCAGGACTCTTAGTGCATGCCCTCATTTCTCACCACTCCCTCAACTTTCCAGCTCCCTTTGGCTGGAAATCTCTTCCGCTTCAGCTCACTTGATGTTTAATCTTGAGTTTTGTCAGATGAAAGACTATCCCAATGAGAATAAGTTTCCTTACTCTGGGATGAAGTAAGAGCTTTCATGTACTCTGTACTTAGGCTTTCACAACACTTAGCTAATTTATTGTTGATTTCATTATCTGCCTTCCTTATTTAAGTTCTGTAAGCCACTTATTACTCTTCCCCACTCATATATCAGTGTATCGTACTCTGGTGGTTTGTACGTTGACCATCTCAATCTCAAGAGCAAATTTGAGCCCTGAGACCATCAAGGGAGAAGAGCAGAGTTCAGGACCCTACCCAGAGAAACAGTGATGTCAGAGATGGAGGCAGAGACGATGACATGGAGAGATGGAGCGGCTGGGAACTCTAGGCCCAGAGAGGGAGAGGGGCTGTGTGCTGATGACCAGGGAGCAGGCTTGCGGGGTATACCATTTGGTTGGTTGATGATGCGTGGAGGGGATTGTAACTATGGCAGTGTAACGATATATGATAGGATGCATGTAAAACTAACGTTCTCCCATGTAAACCACCACATAATGCACAATAAAACATTTTTTAAAAAAAAGAACAAATTTGACACATTGAACACTAATGACCGAATATCAGACAAGTTATAGGATGGTATCAAGAGCATCATACATGAAGAAAGCAAAAAATCATTTTAAAAAACAAGGAAGAATAAAGGCTGAAGTAGATGTCAGAAGAGACTCTGAAATATACTCTTGGGCATAAAGAAACAAAAGCAACTGGAAGAAATGAGAAGGTACAAGAACTATACAGAAAGTTTCAAAGGGCAGCTCAAGAAGACAAAGTCAAATATTATAATGAAATGTGCAAAGACCTGGAATTAGGAAACCAAAAGGGAAGAACATGCTCAGCATTTCTCAAGCTAAAAGAACTGAAGAAAAAAATTCAAGCCCCGGGTTACAACAATGAAGAGTTCTATGGGCAAAGTATCATCAAAAGAAGATGAAAGGGATAAGAGTCACTGTTACAAAAAGAATTCAGTTATTTCTTAGTGGCGCTGTAGAATAAGCACTGGACTTCAAACCACAAGGTCAGCAGTTCCAAGATGTAAAGCCTTGGAAACACTATGCAAGGTCATGATGAGTCAGACCCGATGGTACTGAAGGAAAGAAGTCCAAGCTGCACTAAAGTCATTAGTGAAAAACAGTGGTCTAGAAATGGAATACCAGTAGAATGTTTCAACAAACTGATGCAGCACTGGAGGCACTCACTAGTCTATGCCAGAAAATTTAGAAGGCAGCTACCTGGCCAGCCAGCTTAACGAGATACATATTTGTCCCCATTCCAAAGAAAGATGACATTACAGAATGTGGAAATTATTTAATAATATCATTAATCTCACATGCAAGTAAAATTTTGCTGAAGATAATTTAAAAATGGTTCTAGCAGTACAGTGACAGGAAGCTGCCAGAAATTCAAGCCAGCTTCATGCATTTTTCTGTAACCTCAGCCAAGGACATGGATTAGGGATATAGTGTTGATGTCAGATGGATTTTGACTCAAAGTAGAGAATGCCAGAAAGATGTTTATTTGTACTTTATTGACTGTATGCAAAGGCATTTATTTGGCTGTGTGGATCATAACAAACTGGCTAACACTACAAAGAACAGTTCCAGAGCACTTATTTGTGCTCATACAGAACCTGTACATAAACCAAAGGCAGTCACTCAGAGAGAAAACAGGATACTGAATAGTTTAAAATCAGGAAAGGTATGTGTCAGGGTTGTTTCCTTTCGCCGTACTTATTTAGTCTGTACACTGAGCAAATCACCCAAGAAGTCAGACTATGAAGAAGAAAAACAACATCAAGATTGAAGGACGGTTCATTAATAACCTGTGATATGCAGATAACACAATCTTGTTTGCTCAAAGAGAAGACTTGAAGCACTTACTAATGAACATCAAAGATTACAGACTTCAGTAAGGATTACACTTCAATGTAAAGAAAATGAAAATCCTCACAACTAAACCAATAAACAGCATCATGAGAAATGGAGAAAAGATTGAAGTTGTCAAGGATATCATTTTACTTGGATACACAATCCAAGGATTTAAGGTATATGACATATTCCACTGGGCAAATGTGCTTTAAAAGACCTCTTTAAAGTGTTAAGGAACAAAGATGTTATTTTGAGGAGGACTGTGTGTAACTCAAACCATTGTATTTCAATCTCCTTATATGCATTTGAGGAGCGCGTAGTGCCTCTATAGGATAAGCACTAGACTTCAAACCACAAGGTCAGCAGTTCAAAGATGTAAAGCCTTGGAAACCCTATGCAAGGTCATTATGAGTCAGAACCAACTTGACAGCACATAACAATGTATACATTTAAATTATGGTGCTGGTGAAAATACTTAAAGTACTGTACCAGAAGAACAAACAAATCTGTCTTAAAAGAAGGGAAATTTGAATGTCCCTTAGAAGCAAGCATGGCAAGATTTTTTCTCGCATTCTAGGGACATGTTACCAGGAGTCACTGGAAAGACATCATAATTGGCAAAGTAGAGGGTAAACAAAAAGAGAAGGACTGCCAGTGAGATGGATTAACACACAGTAGACTCAAATGTGGCAATTGTGAGGATGGCACAGAACCAGGCAGTGTTTTGTCTGTTGTGCCATAGGATTGCTATAAGGTGGAGCCCACTTGACTGCACCTCGCATCAACAACAAAACTTTCTCCTGCTCACCATTATATCTTAAACAACTAACAACATAGAACAGTTAGTCTCTGACTTACAATGTATTCAATTTATGATAGACCACACTTCAAATAACCATCAATGTATCTGGAACACTTCTTCTTCCTTGGAGGAAGTTATAAAAAAAATGCATGTAGTGAAAATGGAAAAATTGCCAAGTTATAGGAACAGGCTGCATATATTTGATCAGGATAGTATTATGAAAGAGATTGTGGGAAAATTGTCCATATTGCAAAAATGCTGAATTCAAAACTTAATAGCATCAATGTGAAACAGCTCATAAGTCACAAAGAAGGGATAAGGAACCTTTGTTTCTGCCAAGGGCCATTTGTATATGTATAACATCATTTAATATAAATTTATGGTGCTATGAAAAAAGCTCCTAGATTTATTGAATTCCAAGTCCCACCTGCGGTTGCCTTGTCAGAGCCAGACCAAATGATTTCGTGGCTTTGGTTCTTAGAATAAAGAAAATAGTTTTTATGGGTTGTCTAATCCAACTCCTAGGAGTCCTGGTGTGGCGCTGTGGGTTAATGTGCCAGACTGCAAAGCCATTTGAACTGCAAGGTCGGCGGTTCAAGCTCTCTAGCTGTTCCTCAGAAACTCCTATACGGGGTCGCTGTGGGTCGGAACGGACTCAACGGCACTTACCACCACCAACAAATCCAACTCCTACCAAACTTAGCTGCTTTTTACCACCCTTTGCTCTCACCATTTAATCTTCCTGGGTCTTCTTTCAGTGTACCACATTTATTGGGCTCCTGTCTTCTGCAGCTTGTGCACATTCTGCCCTGTTCATATAGTACTCTTGTCTTAGACTGGGTTCTCTAGAGGAGCAAAACCAGTGAAGCGTATAAATACATTGAGATTTTATTTTAAGGAAATGGCTTACGCAGTTGTGGAGGCCGACAAGTTCCAAAGCCATGGGTCAGGTGGCAGTCTGAAGGCTTCCCTTGACTCATGTAGTTGCAGAGACTGACAAACTTGAAATCTGCAGGTTAGGTGGCAGGTTGCTGGCTCATGGAGTTACAGGAGCTGGCACAGCCAAAACCTGCAGATCAGGTATCAGGTTAAAAGCTTCTCCATCCCAAGAACCAGAGATCAGGCTATCACAAGATGAGTGCAGAATTGGAAGAGAAAAAACCTAGCCAAAATGTCCAATTATATCACACCCCCAAGAAAACTTTTCTTCCAACTGATTGGCTGCTTGCATCAGATCTCAAAATTGGGGGTGATTATGTAATATTTGCCAAACCACTGGAAATCATTGCCTTGTCAAGTTGACAGATAACATTCACCATCACACTTCTCTTCACAGTTCATCCAGTTAATACCAGTTCATGTGTGTTTCAGCTTAAGCATCACTTTGTTAAAGAAGTTTGAATCAATCATATCCCAGCATTTTAGGCTGTCAGAACACGTGCCATAGGATTTCTCAATACTAACTTGCCCTGGGAGTTAAATGGAAAAAGAATGGTGAAATAAAGTATACAGGCCTGAACCCTGCAGGCTTAGAACATAATGATGTAATACAAGAGTTTGTGAATGTATTACACACATCATTATGTTTTCAGATTTTCTTCTTGAAATTTAGAAACAGATATCTGGTGACAGGCAGTGGGTAGTGATGAAGTTCAACCAAGAGGACAAAAGAGATAGAATGAGAGGGGAACCCATTCTGCTACTAGTAGTTATTAAAACTTTTATTACAGAAGACTTCAAACATACGCAAAGGCAGACAGAATAATTCAGTGATCCACATGTACCCTTGTCCTCACTTTCCCTTCCAAATATGTTTTTGGAGAAGATCCTAGGCATTGTCATCATTTTATCCAGAAATATTTTACTGTGTATTTTCAAAAGATACGTTTTTTTGTTTTCTAAAAAATATACAATACAGTGCCAGTATCACACCCCAAACAATGAACAATTTTAATAGCATCATATTTATTAATATTTAACAGCGTCAGTATTATGTTTGACCTGAGGGTGAGATAAGATTCTTACATTGAAATTGGTTAACAATGTATTTGGAATCTCGTTTACTCTGTAGGTTCCCACGTTTTTCTTTTATTTTACACATGTTGAAGAACCACAAAGTTTTTTGTCTTGCATCGTTTACCATAGCCACTTCCCATATACCCATGATGTAGTTTATCATTTTCTTCTTTCTGTAAGTTGGTAGTTTGATCTATAAATTTGATCATATTTGGGTTCGAATTTTTTTTCCAAGACTATTTCACAGGCAGTTTTGTGTTCTGTCAGAAAGCACATAATGTCTGGTTGTCTCTCATTTTGTGAAATTAGCAGTTACTAATCCTTAATGCCTAACTTCATGAATTCATGAGGGGTTGTTAGAACTAGCTTGAATACTTCTATAGAGAGAAACTCCCCATCCTCTACTATTTGACTTCTCTCCATTACAGTTTGTACAGAAAAAGCAAAGAAAGTGCTTGTATGCAAGGTTTTAAATGAGTCGGGAACTACTACTGCCTTTGTGGTAGAACCCTTTTGAGTAAATTTTTTAAGCAAACAAGCAGGAGGCTAGAAGAAGGGCAAGTGCAGTTAAAATAGACTGTGTGCCAACGGTGCTTATTGTAAATATCAGGCATAGTCCTTCTAGTCCCCCTCAGAAATATTTGAGGGCCTAGAATGGCATGATATTTAAAGATGAATAGAGGGAAAACAAAATCTAAGGAGGTGATTGAGTCTGATAATAGGGTTTTAAAAATGTATTTGCATATGTGGTTCACTCCAGACATCCTTCTTATCCCCACCTCTCCATTCCACTCCCTAGTCCATTTTTCTCTCTATTGACCTTTCCCTCCATCCCCTTCACTTGTTTATTAAGTGTTTGCATTGTGCCAAGAGCTACTCTCCACCCTAGGATATGGTGGTAAGCTGTCTTTGTCCTCATAAACCTTATTAATCGAGAAAACAATTTCCACAAAGTGTGTTAAGTACTGTAAGAGAGAATACACTATAGGAATCCATATTTGAAGCATTTACCTTAGTCTTAGAAGAGATTCGTCCTAGAAAAACCTATAAATTCAATTACACCTACTCCTCACTTATCAACTGTCTTGCTATCCAACATTTTGCATTTACAACAGTAGTAAAAAAATTCATTCTCCAACTATATTGCACATTGACAATGTATGTCTGGCAGTACTGAACACAGGAATGGGATGAAAATAACATGGGCTGTGATGGTTAAGGTTATATGTCAACTTGACTGGGCCATGAGTCTCGGGTTTGGCAGTTATGTAATATGATTTGATCATTGTTGTTGTTAAGTGCGTCGAGTCTGTTCCAACCCATAGCAACCCTGTATAGGCTTTCCAAGGAGATGCTGGTGAGCTTGAACCGCCAGTCTTGCAATTCAGACTGATTTGCAGTCTGGCGCATTAACCCACAGCGTTTTTGCATAACACAGATTTTCATATAACAACCTCGCTTTTAGAACCTAACCGTGTCAGTAAGTGAGGAGTTGTTGTTAAGTGCCATCAAGTTGGTTCTAACTCATAGCGACCCTGTATAAGGTTTCCAAAAAGCAGCTGGTAGATTTGAACTGCCAACCTTGTGGTTCACTGTCCTGTGCTGATCCTACAGTGCCATACCAGGATTCCAAGTAAGGACTTGTTGTTGTTAAATACCGTCAAGTCAATTCTGACTCTAGCAACCTTGTATAGGGCTTCCAAGGAGCGGCTGGTGGATTTGAACCACTGACCTTGTGATTCAAACTAACCCTACGATCCAGTGCTTATCCTACAGCGCCACACCTGGACTCTAAGGGAGGAGTGTTGTTGTGTGCCATTGAATTGGTTACGACCCATAACAAACCTGTGTAGGGTTTCTGAGGAGCAACTTGGTGTTTGAACCACCAGCCTTGCAGTTCAAACTGACTTTGCAGTCCAGTGCTTTAACCCACAGAGCCACACCAGCACTCAGTAAGTAAAGAATACTGGTGTAATATGATCTTTCACTTAAATTACTGCATCCAATGTATGCAGTCATCTTTTAGATATCATATTACACCCACTAAGTGATTTCATAAATTGGATACAGTAATCTAGGTGAAAGATAATGGTGGCTTGGGGATTCAGAAAGAATTGACAGATTTGAGAGTCATTTAGTCAACAGATACCTGGATGTCAGAGAATATTTAGGTAGTAGCTTCCATAACCTTCAGTGATTGGATATGAAGGTTAAGTGAGGGGGACAAATGAAGAACGTCTCCCAGGTTTCAGTCGTAGACCATAGGAGGATTATTGTTGTATGTTAAGTGCCGTTGAGTCCTAGCAACCCTGTATAGGAATTCCAAAGAGCAGCTGGTGAGTTTGAACCACCAACCTTGTGGTTGAAAATGGCCTTGCAGTCCAGTGCTTATCCTACAGCATCACACCAGGACTCCTGAAGGAGCAGGTTTGTGGGGACCAATAATGAGTCTAGTTTTGAAGATGTTAAGTGTGAAACACTGAAGTAAAAATGTCAGGTAGGTTATTAGATACATGGATTTGAGAATGAGGGGAAAGGTGAAAAATGTGATTAAAAGTATGGAAGATTTTTAGAGTAAGAAGATGAATACCTAAGCTAAAGCCAAGGAAAGACGTTGTTCTAAGAAAGAGGACACAATTAACAATTGTATAATACTGTTGCTATAAAAATTTGCATTTGGTTTCAAAAATAAAAGTCCATTGCTGATCTTGGCAAGAGCTAAACTTCTCTTAGTTTAAACCCAAAATCTGATGTCACTTTTGCAGCAGCCTTCCCTGTACTCAAGACTGAATTGTAGGCCCTTAGTGTGTGTTCACCCAGCCTCTGTCAAAGCACTTGGCACTCTGTATGTACATCTTGATCTCCGAGGTTAGTTTTTGTACAATGGGAGGGGTGTTTCAGTTATATCCATAGTGACTAGCATAGAGCTTGGAAAGAAGCAAGAGCTTAGCTAATATGTGTTGCTTGATTGGATGTGGCTTTAAAGACCCTTCTAGAAGCATAGTGGATAGACATGCAGAATGAGTCTTTGCTTGCTGCCCCTCTTGCTCTGAGGAGTGCCAAGTAGCTTCAAATTGAAAAATATCTCTAGAGAGCTAATCAATATAAAGACTCTAGACCCACATAAGGAACAGAGGCTGAAAAGGGAGGCCACTTTGAATCTGTGTAATACTCTCAGTCCGACTGTATTCATCCAACCCTAGATTTCCTAGATTTCCCGATGTGGAAAAAATATCTCTCAAGTTAGAGTTTAAAAAAATAAGCTTTATTAAACAAAGATTTGTTGTTGTTAGGTGCCATCGAGTCAGTACTGACCCATAGCAACCTTATGCACAGCAGAACAAAACACTGCCCGATCCTGGGCCAACCTCACTACTGTTGTCACGCTTGAGTCCATGGATGCTGCCACTTGGCCAATCCATCTCATTGGGGGGGGTCTTCCTCTTTTTCTCTGACCTCCACCTTACCAAACATAATATTCTTCTCCAGTAACAAAGATTAACAAGCAATAAAATGCACCCATTGTAAGTGTATAGTTGAATGAGTTTTGACAATTATATTTTTTCTTAAAAAGGTTACTGAGAATGGTTGTTGTTGTTGTTATGTGCCGTGGAATCAGTTCTGACTCATAATGACCCTGTACTGAGTTTCCGAGGCTGTAAATCTTTACGGGAGCAGAAAGCCTAGTCTTAATTAAATAAGTGTTTGTGGACTACTTAAGAGGAACCTAACCTTAGCCTATGACTTTACATGAAAGTTTCCAACAGTTTTCTTTAAAATTATCTTTGGAATTTTACATATTTAAGGACTTAAAAAAATAAGAAAAAAGAAAGAAAAGAACAAAATCAATGTCAGGACAGACTATGAAACTTTCTCTAAAACATAGAGAAGCTAAAGCAAAAGAAGAAATGAAATAAAAGAACTAAATATAAGATTCCAAAGGGCAGTTGAGAAAACAAAGTAAAGGATTATAATGAAACGTGCAAAAAGGCCTGGAGTTAGAAAACCAAAGGGAAGAAACACTTGATGTTTCTCAAGCTAAAAGAAGTTAAGAAAAAAAATTAAGCATCAACTTGGCCATATTGAAGAAAACATCAAAAGAACATAGAAGGTTTATATAGATTCACTGTATAAAAAGAATTGGTCGAGGAGAAGAAAGAAAAGGGAAAAAAAAGAGTGAGCTGATAAAATCTAATGAACTTGACCTATACCTACGGATGCAGTGACTCAAAAGAAGGAACAAATCCTTACAGCAATAAACATTCCCACCCCCTCCACAAACAGAGTAGACAGAGATGGGCAATTGGGACATTGGATACCCAAAATGGGGGGTGGGGGGGTGGGGAGGACTACAAAGACAAGAAGTGACTGGCTTTCAAGAGGGAGGGGACCTAGAGCCAGGTGGCCTTGAGGGAAGGCACAATCACCAGTGAGTACTATCCAATCCGTCTAGGCGGAGCTGATGAAATGAAACACAGATGGGTAACTCGTGATACTGTAGTGAATAATGGTTATCAGGACTGATTATGAGGGTTGGAAATGCAAAGGTAGATGTTTTGTAGCAAGGAAGGGAGTGATTAATTCTCCAGTCTAGGAGCGGAGGTCTCTAGGACCATCAACGGAGAAGAGCCGAGAACAGGACCCTACCCAGAGAAGAAGAGATGCCTGATATAGAGACGATGACGTGGAGTGATGAAGCGGCTGGGGACTTTGGATCCAGAGAGGGAGAGGGACTGTGTGCTGAAGAATGGGGGAGGTGGGGGGGGTGGCGGATTTATGGGTATACCCTTTGGTTGGTTGATGATGCATGGAGGGTATTGGAACCATGGCAATGAAATGATATATGATGGAATGAATGTAAAACTAAAGTTCTCTCATGTAAACTATCATATAATTCACAATAAAACATTAAAAAAAGAGAGAATTGGTCGACATTCAACCATTTCAGGAGATAGCATATGATCAACAACTGCTGCTACTGAAGGAAAAAGTTCAAGCAGCACTGATGAAAACTTCAATTGGCACAAAAAACAAGGCTCCAAGAATTGACAGAATACCAAGATAAATGTTTCAGCAAATTAGTGCATCACTGAAGGTTCTCACTTGTCTATGCCAAGAAATTTGGAAGACAGCTACTTGACCTACCAACTGGAAAAGATCCGTATTTGTGCCCTGTAGATGCAGTAGAATGTGGAAATTATCAAACAATATCATTTTCACACCCAAGTAAAATTTTGCTGACAATAATTCAGAAGTGATTGCAGTAGTACATCAAACAGGGTACTGCCAGAAATTTAAGCTTGATTCATAAGAGGATATGGAATGAGGAACATCATTGCTGGTATCAGGTGCATCTTGTCTGAAAGCACTGAATATGAGAAAGATGTTTACCTGTGTTTTAGTGACTTTGCAAAGACATTGATTGTGTAGACCATAACAATATATGAATAACATTTTGAAGAATGGGAATTCCAGAACACTTATTTGTGCTCATGTTGTTGTGTTGTTGTTGTTATGTGCCTGGAGTCGGTTCCAACTCATAGCGACCCTGTAAAGGGTTTCTGAGGCTGTAAATCGTTACAGGAGCAGAAAGCCTCATCTTTCTCCCGTGGAACAGCTGGTAGTTTCGAACTGCTAACCCTGAAGTTAGCAGCCTGATTCATAACCACTATGCTACCAGAGCTCCTTGTGTTCATGTAGAACCTGTAAATAAACCAAGAGGCAGTCATTCAAACTTAAAAGAGGATACTGAATGGTTTAAAATAGAAAAAGGAATGCTTCAGGATAGTATCCTTTCACCATACTTAACAAATATGTTGAGCAAATCTGAGAAGCAAAAAATTTATGAAGAACAACACAGCACCAGGATTGGAGGAAAGCTTATTAACACACTTGTGATATGCAAATGACATGACCTTGCTTGTTGAAAGCAAAGAGGACTTGAAGCACTTGATGAAAATTAAAGACTATATCCTTCCATATGGATTATACCTTAGCATAAAAAACAAAAACCCAACGCTATCAATTCGATTCTGCTCTATAGGACAGAGTAGAACTGCTTCATAGAGTTTCCAAGGCTGTAAATCTCTATGTGGGCAGATGACCTCATCTTTCTCCTACAGAAAAACAGGTGGGTTTTAACCACTGACCTTGTGGCTAGCCGTCCAACGCTTCACCCACTTCTTCACAAGGGCTCCTTCTTCAACGTAATGAAAACAAAAATGTGCCCAACGGGGCCAATAAGTAACATCATGATAAACAGAACAAAAGATTGAAGTTGCTGAGGATATCATTTTACTTGGATCCAAAATCAGTGCCCATGGGAGCAGCATACCGGAAATGAAAAGGTTGTATTCTTTCACCATACTTATTCAACCTGTATGCTGAGCAAATAATCCGAGAAACTGGGCTATATGAAGAAAAACATAGCATTGGAGGAAGGCTCATTAACAACCTGTGATATGCAGATGATACAACCTTGCTTGCTGAAAGCAAAGAGGACTTAAAATGCTTGCTGATGAAGATCAAAGACCACAGCCTTCTGTATGTGTTTCACCTCAATGTAAAGAAAACCGAAATCCTCCCCACTGCACCAGTAAATGACATCATGATAGATGGAATAAAGATTGAAGTTGTCTCAACCTTTGCTTGATTTTACTTGGATCCACCATCAACACTCAAGGAAGCAGCAGTCAAGAAATCAAATAACTGTATTAGACAGAGATGTCAGTTTGAGGACTAAAGTGCACCTGACCCAAGCTATGGTATTTTCAATAGCCTCATTGCCTGTGAAAGCTGGACAGTGGATTAGAAAGTCTGTATTTGAGTTATGAAGCTGAATAATAGTAACAGTGCAAACAAATCTTTATTGGAAAAAAGTACAACCAGAATGCTCCTTAGTAACTGAGATGCCCAGACTTTCTCTTTCATACTTCAAACATATTGTAAGAAGAGCCCAGTTCCTGGAGAAGGATATCAGGCTTGATAAAGTGTAGGGATAGTGAAAAAGAGGTAGCAATCATTGACTCAAGTGTAGCAACAATTGTGAGGCTAGCGCAGGACCAGGCAGTGTTTTATCCTGTTGTACATAGGACTACTATGAATCGGAACCAACTCAATGGCACCTGACAACAGCAACAACAAACACACAAAATTACAAGGTCTGTTCTAAAATTTACAGAAATGGGGTTCATTCTGAGATAATAAATTCATTCCTACTCCATCGTACCAACCCACAGTTTTCTCATTATGGTTTTGTCTTTGCCATGACCTGTATACCACCGTTTTCCAATTAGCTAGAGCTTCTATGTCTGAAAGACAAGTATAATGGGTATTTCCCTTCCATGTATACTTACAGTCAGTGTTGTTGTTGTTCTGTGCCGTGAAGTCAGTTCTAACCATAACAACCCTGTTAACCCTGTAAATGCTGTAAATCTTTATGGGAGCAGAACACCTCATCTTTCTCCTGCAGAACAACTGGTAGTTTCGAACTGCTGACCCTGAGGTTGACAGCCTGATTCGTAACCACTGTGCTACCAGAGCTCCTTAGTCCTAATTCAAGAAACATGTAGGTGCCTATTATGAGCCTAATACTACTATTGCTACTGTTGTCAGGTACCATCAAGTTGGTAGCGACCTTATGCACAGCAGAACGAAACACTGCTTGATTCTGGGCCAACCTCACTACTTGGCCCATCCATCTCGTTGGGGATCTCCCTCTTCTTCTCTGACCCTCCACCTCACCAAACATGATATTCTTCTCCAGCGTCTGGTCCCTCCTGACAATATGTCCAAAGTATGAGAGATGAAGTTTGGCCATCTTGGCTTCCAAGGAGCACTGTGGCTATACTTCTTCCAAAACAGATTTATTGGTTCTTTTGGCAGCCCATACTAATTTCAGTATTCTTCTGCAACACCATAACTCAAAAGCATCAATTCTTCTATGGTCTTTTGCATGCATACAAGGTTATTGAAAATGCCATGGCTTGGGTCAGGCGCACCTTAGTCCTCAAGCTGACATCTTTGCTTTTCAACACTTTAAAAAACAGATTTGCATAATGCAATACATCGTTTAATTACTTGACTACTGCTTCCATGA
>NW_006408848.1:1941388-1969659 GCF_000296735.1 Chrysochloris asiatica
GATCAATACATCTTGATTGCATGTTTGATCAATTTCAGATTGAAGTTGGTAGAATTCTTCTATTTCATCCTCACTGGCTTTAGTGGTTGGTGCATGAATTTGAATAATAGTGATATTAACTGGGCTTCCCTGTTGTTGTTAGTGCTGTGGAGTTGGTCCCGACCCAATGTGACCCTGTATAGGGTTTCTGAGGAGTAGCTGGTGTGATAGAACAACCAACCTTGCAGTTCAAACGGCTTTGCAGTCTGGCACATTATCCTATCACAGACAGCATTGTACCTCATGACTGATCTACATACGTTCTTTTTGACAATGAATGCAACACCATTCCTCTTCAGTTTGTCATTTCCGGCATAGTAAACCATGTTGTCACCAGATTCTAAATGGCAATACCAGTCCATTTCAGCTCACTAATGCCTAAGATTACTGATGTTTATGCATTCTATTTCATATTTGACAACTTCCAGTTTTCCCAGATTCATAACTTCATACATTCCATGCTCGATTTTCAGTTGATGTTTACAGCTCTTTCTCTTCATTTTGATTTTTGCCCCACCAGCAAGTGAAGGTCCTGTGGGCCTTTCTCTCACGGGCTTTACTCCATTTGCATCATCACGATCAACTCTGCTTTGAGGAGGCAGCTCTTCCCCAGTCGCATTTTGAGTGCCATCTAACCTGAGGGGCTCATTTTCTGGCACTATTATCTGACAGTTTTTCTCTGCTATTCATAAGATTTTCAGTGAATAAATATTCAGAAGCAGTTCGTCACTCCTTCTTCCTAGTCTGTCTTTGTCTGGAAGCTCATCTGAAACCTGTCCACCATGGGTGACCCTGCTGGTATTTAAAATACCGGTGACATAGCTTTCAGAATCATAACAACTCTCAAGCCACCAGAGTACGACAAACTGGCAGACGAGTCGTGGAATACTACTGTTGGTACTAGAATGAAACAATAAGCAGAGTACTCTGTTCTCAAGGAATTTATATTCTGGCTTCTTGTCTTGAAAGTTTGAAAATTGCAAGGAGTGCCTATTAATATTATTGTTTAATTAAATTAAATGTTATTGTCATCGGAGTTATGGTGTTGGAGGAGAATATTGAAAGTGCCATGGGCTGCCAAAAGAACAAACATCTGTGTTGGAAGAAGTGCAACCAGAGTGCTCCTTGGAGGCCAGAATGGCCAAGCTTGATATTTCATATTGTCAGGCGGGACCAGTCACTGGAGAGGGATATCATGTTTGGTAAGGTAGAGGGTCAGAGAAAAAGAGGAAGACCCCCCAGTGAGATGGACTGACAAAGTGGTAGCATCAGTGGGCTCAAGCATAACAGAAGTTGGCCCAGGACCAGGCAGTGTTTCGTTCTGTTGTGCATAGGGTTGCTATGAGTCGATACTGACTCGATTCCTATCCAGAGTTGTATCCTGTGTCTTCAGATGCCCATTGAGCATTCTCACTGGATATCAGTATAGTCAAAGGTGAACTGAATTCCTGCACTGAAAGTCACCATCTCTTACTGGGTTTTCTTTATCCAGTGATCTCACCATTATGTACTCATTTATCCAACTAGCTACCTGCAATTTGCCCTGTATTCAGAACTTCTCTTTATCCACATCCAATCAGTCGCTAAACCCATTGATTTTCTCTCTTAAATATCCTTCGTGGAATTGCCATTGGCCGCATCCAACAAGTGGCTATACTCCGAGACCCCCACGGAGAGATTAAACCAGAGTAGGGGCGACAGGAAATTAGAAAAAAATAAAGACACAAAATGAAAATAGTAAAGTTGGTCCCAGATGGGACACATGACTCTGATGGAGATACTGTGACACAAACCAAGTGCAGCAAGTTTATTATATACACCGCTCAAGGGGAGATGTTTGAGGGAAGGTAAGGAATGCAGGAACATCTTGTGCTGAAAGTGCATGCAGTAAGCAGAACTTTATCAGAAAAACTAACTTGTAGTAGCTATCCGGAACACAGATTGGAGCAGCTAAACGTTTGTGCAGACTGAGCTAAAAGTCATGGCTGTCTGTGTACAAGGACCTGCTTTGCAGATTCCTTTTCCCTTGAGCCCGTTTTGCAGACTCAAGGGGCAGCTAAGCCTGGGTGCAGTCTGATGTCATTAGCCACAGCTGGTAAGGAGCACCTTTGGTGGTCCACAATTAAGGTCATCATGCTTTGCGACAACCAAGAGGTCAGCTGTGTAACCCTCGGTTTAACTGTTCCCAGGCCGTAGACCGTCGGCTCAGTTGCTCCCAACAGCCATTTCCAGATTTTCACTGCCTTAATTTATACCCTTAGAACTGCTGACTTGAACTATTGAAAACACCCTTTTCCTGATTGCCTACCCCTGATCTTTTTATCCTAACTTCCATGATTTTCTTAAAAGACATTATCCTGTTTGTGCCATTTTCCTGCATAACATCCTTGGCTTCATAGCATCAACACCTTTAAAGCGACATATTAGATACTTCATGATCTAACCCACCCTTTATCTCCCACCATACTCCTGTGTTTTGTCCACCTTACGCTAGTAGTTTTCCAGTAGTATACCTTAGGACAAGTCCTTCCATCAGTCTGCTATTGTGAAATTGAAATCCCACATTTTCCTTTTTTTTTTAAATACAGGATTTAGTACTCCCTTAGCACATAGTTGATTCCTGTTTTCCCTAAATATTTCATTCTTTCTTCTTCCTTGGTGCATAGCATATCACACTGTATTTACTTTTTCATATATTTCTCTAATGGAGATTTCAAGTAGCTTTCTATATACTTAAAAGACTTGAACTTAGCCAAATTCATCCTTATTTTGGGAATATGGGAATTTGGAGCATTTCAAAATTTGAACATTCCTTTAGTGCTTTTCATCAATCAACTTGTATTAAACTGAATGTAGATTTATGTCTTTTGTTCTGTGGAGGGAGGAACTGCTTTAGATTTCTTCAATTTTTGGTTATTTTGCCTTTTCAACAAATTTTCTTTTTCATTTTCCTCTAAAATCTTAAGAAGTTTGTAGGTTAAAATACTCATTTTGAGCAGTCATGAATATTCATGCTTCTAATGGTATATATGTAAGTATTTACCCTAAAGACCATTTCTTTGGAGTAACTTAAAATAAAGATGTCTATGTTTATCTATAAACAATGCTATATACAATTTGTTTGCTTTCTAGGGTTCAGCTGCACGAATGGATCATGAAACAGCCAGTGTTTTGAGTTCTAGTAGCACACACTCTGCTCCTCGAAGGCTCACTAGTCATCTGGGAACCAAGGTAACAGAAGTTTACAATCAAGGTTGCTAATACTATACTTTACTAAAACATTCTTCATACCCATTCTAAATTCAACTAGAAGATAATTCTACTGTTACAGAAATGACATCTTTTTTCCACAAAGATTCATTAAAAAAAAAGGGAAAACAAATACATAAAATTGACAGGTTAGCTCATTTTTTTTTTACATTTCCAACCTTATCAACCATTTCTCTACAAGTATCCTAAGGTCCACCTAAACAGGAATACTTGCTGTTTCCTGAACATTCCCTAAGGTTTTCTTCCTCTGTGCCTTGCTTTGGTGACACACACCTGTACTTTCTACTCCACCACACAATGGCTGTCAGAGTCCTTGTCAGCCTTCAGAACTCTTCTTGAGCTTTTCTTCTTTGCAAAACACTTTCTTATCCTCAGCCCCTTACCCTTTGTGTGCTATTTATCTACTCCTTTTGACTTGAAACCCTTTTTGAGAACAGGGAGTTTTATTAAAATCTTTCAATACGTGCTGGCACATATGAGTGTTTAATAATTTGTTGAAATGGCTGAAAAAAGTGTGTTGATATTGAATGTTATCAGATACTGATAAATGAGCACTTCTAGAATATTATAGCAATTAGCAGGACTTAAGAATAGTATGTTTGAAAATAAATTATTTTATTATAGTTTTAAAGCTGGAAATGTTTAATATTATACAAGGGGGCTTCAATAAGTTCATAAAAGAATTCCATTATCTTTTTTTCTTTTAAATAATAATTTTTTTTCTTCCTCCCTATGGATTGCCTTTTACATCTTATTTTTAACAGCTCAACAAAACAAAAATATTTGATGTACACATACAAAAACAAAAAATATGTATTCATTTAAATGTCCTAAGGGCATATTCTGCAAGCCCTTCGGCACACAGCTTTACTCAGTCCATGGGCCTAGAGCCCTCAATTGCTCTGTCTTTCCATGTCACCATCTCTGCCACTATCTCTGCTGTTGACACTTTTCTAGGTAGGAATCGTACACTCCACTCATGCTCTTTCTTCTTAATGGTCTTGGGATCAGTCTGCTCCTGAAATGAAAGATTAACTACTCCCCCTTTTAGTTATAGATGTACTTCAACTACAGTTGTGATAATCACAGTTAATCCTGCTAACAATTACAGTTGAATCATAAAATCCTATCACCGTCATCCCCATCCCTTTTCACCAGATTCATCAGAAGAAAAGGGAAACTAATCATTAGGGATTCTACCTTATCCCCTTCTTTCTGAAACTAAACACACTCATGAAAACTTGTAAGCCAGCTACTTCGTGCCTTTATAGCTCCCCATTTTTGATAGCCAATGTCTAAATTGCTGTCCCTGTCAACCCAGTTCACTGAAGAAACTAGCTTGTTCCTTCATATGAAGAATCTTTCCATTTTGGTTGAAACTTTGAACAACTACATCCATAAGCAAAGGTTCAGTTCATCAAATTGTGGCAATTTATACTTGCTCCCAATATCAAGCATCTATCTTTATATGGTAAAGTTCTGGTCAGCTAGCCAACCAAGCTAAGTCAAATGGTAATAACTGCAAGTTTGGGAGTTCTTACACACCTCCCCTCACTAAAGACCAGCTGGCCGCTTTGCTTTCAGCTCTAGTCCCCAGGAGATAGGTCAGTACCCATGGACTTGGGAGTTCACACACCTTTTAAACTTTAAACCAGTCAACCCTTCCTCTTCCTTCTCTCTTCTGAAGGCCAAAGGGTGTCAAGGAACATGACCAAACTCAGCCCATGTCTTTATTGCTGCATTTCCCCCACTTCGACTCACAAATAGATCAAGATGGTCACCAGTGAGCATACTAGACTCCTCACAGGTTCCCTTTGAGTTTCAGTTTTATAAGGGGATTTTCCCTGATGGGCTGACTTTCCTTGCCTTGATGCCTCCAAAGCGAACAGCTTCCTTAATATTCTAACAACCAACCATCTGTTTGTTTTTGTTTTTCTGCTGGTTTTCTTTCAATAAGCATCTTCTATTATCCAAGCCATTCTGAGTGGGTCTGTATGTGTTTTCAAGTGGAAATGCCTTACCTTAGAAGATTCTGGGTGGGGCTCAGAATTTCACCTAAGGCCCCATCCACCACAAAGGCTTAACAAGAAGCTTATTTCCCTGGGCAAATTCAAATTCCCCTTTTAGTTAATCCAATATATTGTAGGCTGAAGATAGGTTTACAAGCTTTCTGTAATCATAACTCCCAATATGTACTTCTGTCACACTTAAATATCTTTATTACAGTAGTAGACAAAACCAACATCCACAAAACAGTCACGTGCCTAAACATTCCCCCCCCTTTACCCATTTATACTATGTCTTGACCCCTGTCTCACAGAACAGTGTTGTTCCAAAGTTGTGTATAAATCACTATTTACCTCTGTCACCTTTAGCCCAGGCATACCTCCCTAAGTCTTCTGCTGTCTTCATTGGTCACCTGCAACTCTCCCTCTTCTTGTGTATTGCCCTCCCTGTCACCCAAACTAACATGTGTCTACCCCCTAACCAGTGAATTACTGTCCCCTCTCTCCCACCCCTAGTAACCATCAAAAAATGTTTCTTTTGGTAATTTCCAGTATCTGTTAGTTCCATTTTTTTCAGTGAACTTTTTTAAAGCCCCCTTGTACTGACTAAAATGAAATTCTAACATTAAACAATGTAGTTTTCAGTAAAATCTAGATAATTCTGTTGTTTTCAGAACACTCTCTATAATCTTTATTTCATGTAACACAGTGTTGTAACACTGTAGGATAAGCACTGGACTGCTAACCGCAAGGTCAGTGGTTCAAGCCCACCGGTCACTCCTTGGGAATCCTAAACAGAGTCATTGTGAGTCAGAAATGACTCGATGGCTCTTAGGTAAAACATTACTGAAATAACTCTTGTTGATTTAAGAAGTGAGATTTGGAGTACTCAGTGATGCTGTCAATATAAGACTTTATCCTTTTGATAACTCACAGCTACTTCATGGGATTTTTTATATGCTAGGAACTGTGCTAGGAATTTTGTGTACATTTTCTCTAAGCCTCTCAAAAACTCTGTGAGGTATTCTTATCTCTCCCTTATCAAATGAGAAAACAGAAGCAAAAAGGGTTCAAATAGCTATTATGTAATTAAACTAGCATTCAACCCCAGATTTATCCAACATCAATATGTAGTTTTTACTATAAAGAAAATCTCTAATCTTCAACAGCATTGTTGTATGGAAACTAGCAACTAGATTATCATCTCTTTTTGAAGTGATTGGAGTCCTGGTGGCACTGTAGTTAAGCTCTTGGCTACCAAAAAAAGGTCAGTGGTAAGAATTACCAGCAGCTCTGTGGAGGCAGATGTGCAGTCTGCTTCCATAAAGACCACAGCTTTGTAAACATAATGGGGCACCTCTGCTCAGTCCTGTAGGACCACTAAGAATTGCAATTGACTTGACTGCTGCGGGTTTCATTTTTAGTGTGGCTTGAAGTGGTTTATGCATGTACTGCTCTATACATGTATTGTCATTTAATCTTCACAGAAATGAACCAACCTATTAGGTAATTCCACTATTTTATAACATAAAATTGATGCTCAGAAAAATCAAATAACTTACCATTGTCACAGAGCTAGCGAGTGGTGGAATTCAGGTCTGGTGAAAGTCCATTTTTCTGTCGTCTTATACTCCTTCCTAAAATTTTCATATGTATAAGTATATAAAAGAAACAGTGTTTCAGACCTCAACTGGGTAACTTTGGGCATTGTAGGATGTTTAGCAGCATCCCTAGCCTCTACCATATAGATGCCAGTAAGAACCCTTGGTTGTTATGTCAGCCAAGAGTGTCTGTAGATGTTACCAAATGTGTTGTCAGAGCAACATCACCCTCAGTTGAAAACCACTAATTTGTAGAAATGATGAATTATCCTTTATATGTTTAAACTGTACTAGAGCTTTGAAATGAGGCTGACCACAATCCACAGTAACTAGTAGCTGCTTCCTGTTTTCAATCTGCTTCTAAGTAAATCTTTAATTGAATATGTATCGTGGCTTTGTCAGACTCTATATATAACCATAGCATTTGTTTTTTGATGGCAAACATTTTTATATAGACGAGTATAAATTTAACAACATTTTAATTATAATTTGTTGAGAATTAATGATTGCTAAGAACTAGTATTTAGTCAATAATAACCGTTGGAAAGGAGCTTTCTGTTTAATGATAATTGTTGCTGTTAAGTGCCGTCAAGTCAGTTCCGACCCATAGCGACCCTGTATAGGGTGTCTGAGGAACGGCTGGTAAGCCTGAACCACCGACCTTACAGTTCAAACGGGCTTTTTAGTTCAGCACATTAACCTGCAGCGCCACATCAACTATTGATAATAGTTGTAGATTAAAGAAGTAAAATAAAATTGTATGTTGTATAAAAAACTTAGATAAAGTACATTCCTCACTCTGTGTGTGTGTTTGTGTGAAACCATTTGAATTTCACTAGTCAGTGTTTATAACCATTGGATGATGACCACCAACTTGATCTAGACAAACAGCAATTTCAGTATGCAAAAACCTGCTTTCCCTTTAACCATTGTATATTATCACTGTACTGTTTACTCACATAAATGACTATAATTACATGGATTTTGAAGTAACACTCATTGTTTCATCTTGGAAAGGTGGGGTGATTTTTTGTTTTTGTGTTTCTTAATGAGTTACAATAAGTATCCCATTCATCACTTCATTGGTATTGGCTTTTAGATATTAAAGTCATAATTTTGTTTCTAAACTCATTTGGCCCACAGGTGGAAATGGTGTATTCATTGTTGTCAATGCTTGGTACTCATGATAAGGATGATATGTCACGAACTTTGCTAGCTATGTCTAGCTCCCAAGACAGCTGTATATCCATGCGACAGTCTGGATGTCTTCCTCTCCTCATCCAGCTTTTACATGGCAATGACAAAGACTCTGTATTGTTGGGAAATTCCCGGGGCAGTAAAGAGGCTCGGGCCAGGGCCAGTGCAGCACTCCACAACATCATTCACTCACAGCCTGATGACAAGAGAGGCAGGCGTGAAATCCGAGTCCTTCATCTTTTGGAACAGATACGAGCTTACTGTGAAACCTGTTGGGAGTGGCAGGAAGCCCATGAACAAGGCATGGACCAGGACAAAAACCCAAGTATGTTTTCTATAGTGTACATCATAGTGCATGTTACAAAGCAAATGTAAAATCTTTAGAAGACTTTGCTATTAGCGTCTTGTCATAAGTGGTGGTGGCTGTGTGCCGTGGAGTCGGTTCCGACTCATAGTGACCCTGCATAGGGTTTCCAAGTAAATGGGGTAAATTCATACTAGCTATCTTTCCTGCCATTTGGAGTTTAAAGTTAAGGCTCAGTTCCCTTAGAAAAATTTAGTAAAGAAAAATGTTGTAGGCTCCACTAAGCAACCAGGAAAGGGATGAAAATCAAGAGTGGCTTCTGAAACCATAGCATAATAGAGCTAGAAAGAATTTGAGCAATTATGTTGCCTATCTCCTTCATTTTTTAGATGAAGAAGGTCATAAAATGACTATACATAATAGTTGCTAGATTATAGTGACCAAACCATAACACTGTGTACTTATATATCACTCTGCTTAGTTGACACAAAACTGCATTATATCTGCTATATTATTTGATCTTCAAAATAGCCTTATTAAGTAAGGAAGAAAGATTTTATCATTTCCATTTTACAGATGAAGAAACTGAGGCTCAGAGAGGCTAAAAGATTTGTTCATGAGCTCACAGTTAGTACGTGGTGGAGCCAGGAACAGTGGCCAGATTCCTCAGCTTAGGGCTTTACTTACTGCAACATTCCTGCTCCAGTTGCTGGGCCCCAGTTTATGGGGATGCTAAACCACCCAGCTCTTTAATCAGGGAAAAAAACCTTGCCCACCAGCCCCTCTCCCTCAGGAGCAGGAGAACTGAGACCCTGGGGAGCATAACTTACATCATTCCTGTAATGAACAGCCAAAAGCAGTAAGTATGTAAGGTAAGGCTTTCCTTTCACCTGACAAGAATGTGGCCATTCTAATTGAATACCTTAAATCTAAAAGTGGATTTAATTAACATTTTTCATTATTTTACCTTGAAATCTCATTGGCATTCTAGGGGGAATTCAAAGATAAATAGAAACACAACACAAGGCCAACCTGTTGACTTAAGGGGTGTTGGTGCCAATATGGTTTATGAAGCAATCATATAAATGTCTGTTATAAGTTTAGATATAAGGACTAATTTATTTACAATCTAAAAATTTTCAAAAAGAAAGCAGAGATGTATAATCCTTGGTGATGGAGAAATTTACAGATGTCCTAACGATGAGAACTTTTAAGATACTTCATTGAGAGGAGGACACTGCCCTTCTGGATTTTTGTCTATCCACAATTATATAATGATCCTCAATTTTGTACTCTTTCTTTTTCTTTTTTTTTTCCTTTTGAAACTTACTGTGATTTGAGTGAAGATTTACATAGCACATCATCAGTTTCTTGTTAAGTGTCATTCAGCGCATTGACCTGCAGCACCATACCAGGACTCCAGTATCATCAGTTTAGTATTCAACAAATCATATGCTTTGTTTCATCTCAAAGATTGCAATCTCCTCCATTTCCCACTTCCTGTGATTCTTTCTTCCATTCCACCCTCTTTCCCATCCCTTCTGAACTTTTTTTTTAGATCAGTGTTGCCCCTTTGCTCTTGAATGATTGACCATTCCATAGTAAGCATACCTTACTAATATTGTTGTTCCCCCTCCCCCCCCCAATATACTTCTCTGCTGCCTGACTGAAAATTAGGCCACAAGGGTGAATTCAGTTCCAGAACTAAAAGGTGGCCAAGGGCCATAATCTGGGGTTCCTCCAGTCTCTTTCTGACCAGTAAGCCATGTCTTCTGTATATTCTTGAGTTTTATTTTACCTTTTCTCCCATTCTATCCTGGACTTTCTAATGTGATCCTTTTCAGAGCAGTTGGTAGTAGCTGGGACATTTTGTATTCTTGATGCCAGTTCTCAAGTAGTAAGCAGCATAAATTCATATTACTACTGAACATAAACTTTTTTTTTTTTTTACTTCAAATATGAGTTTTGAAGCCTTGTGTATGGTATCATATGTGGAGATACCTTTTGTTAGACACCTTTTTCTTTAAATTTTGCTATTTATATCTTCTTATACAGTAAACTTCTGGTATGGCTCTGTAGGGTCAGCTCTGAACTGCAAACCACACAGTCAATGGTTCAAACCCACCAGCTGCTCCTTGGAAACCCTATACAGGGTCGCTTTGAGTCAAAACCGTCTCAATGACACTTAACAGCAACAACAAATACAGCAAACTGCCTCTATTAGGTATTATGTTTGTACATAGCCATGTGCTGTTGAGCCACTTAGGACAGCAGTGTAAATAGCAAGTGTAAGCTAAGTTTTATACCAGTGTTTTTTATTCACTCAGTCAACATAAAATTTAAATATTAGTTGTTTAAGTCAGAGCATATTCTAACAAACTTGATCAAGGGCAGATGAATACTAAAAACGTTATAGAACCAAGAAAAAGCCCTATTTTCTGTTCTATGTTTTGTAATATTTATTCATTCATTCAACAAATATGTGCTGATCCTTTAAATTACTGTATGTTAGGGGCATATTAGTCACCCCTGTATCTTTTTAAGTATATTATCATAATTGCTTTTGAGAACAAGGCATTATGATATGGGTAAATTTTATTTTTCAGTGCCAGCTCCTGTTGAGCATCAGATCTGTCCTGCTGTGTGTGTGCTAATGAAACTTTCATTTGATGAAGAGCACAGGCATGCAATGAATGAACTCGGTAAGATAAAAATGTTTCTTAATGTCATAAAAGAATACTGGTTGGTTTTTAAATCATGGTGGCAAGTCTTTAAAATAAATATAAGAGTCTTAATCATTGATGAACAGGGATATAAGGTTACTATTATTACTAGTTGCTTTCCCCTTGTAGCAGATGATACCTTACTTTTAAGAGGAGAAAGAATCCTAAATCACAGTAATGCTACCCTGTTATAAACTAAATTGGACTTCTCAAAGTCTTTGCCAAAGATTGAAAACATTATATGGGCCATTCCTTGTCCCTATTGCCAAGATAGACCCTCTCTGACAGTTGACAGGGAAATGTAAGAGCACCTTCGTTTTTTGCAGAATTTAGTAGCTTCTGATTAACACCTAGAGGACTTTTTATTAAGATTATCTTATTAAGTTATATCTTCATGGTTATTACTACTTTACTGGATTTTCATGATGGTATAACATGATAACTTTGAAAGTAGTTAATATAGAAAAATATTATGAGCAGTTTAAATTAGAAACATTCCATTAGTACTGAAAGGATTACTCTTAGGTACATGTCTGTCACACACTCAAAACCTTATATAACTTCCATTTATGCACCTCATTTTTCATGTAATGACTTTAGTTTGATTTCTCGGTTCATTTTGCACATGTGGCATTTGTAAATTGCATCATGCTGAGCCATCTCATATGAACTGGATCTCTCTAGTCATGCCGCAGACAAGAAGCATACACTGCATTTCCATCTTTGCGTAACTGTGCCCTTGCTTTTTGTGCTGTTTATGTGACATTTTGCACTCCAGTCCCACTTGATATTCCTACCACTTCATCATTGTCATTCAGAGAACCTAAACAGCCAACAACGAGTGTTGTCTCCTTCAGAGTCATCACTTTGGGATTTCAGGCCTGCCCTACAGCCATCTTTTTCTTCCCACAGGCCAAAACAGTTGCCCATCTGATTCTTTTTCCTCCCAGTCCTTCTGTGGAACAGAGTATAATCTTAAAAGTTTTCCCTTCCTCAGTATGATCCCACCATTTCTGAAAAGTTGTTATTTTGGTTTTGTTTTTTTAATGATAGTAATAATGGGAATGGGAGGGCTTAAAAGTAATAAACAGGAAAATTAATCCAATTTTAAGACACTACCAAAGTTTTTGCATAATGTCCCTGTGTTCCAATGGAATGTAGACTAGGACTGACACAATAATCATCTGGATTTGAAAGTAAAACCTAGACTCAGTATTTGTTCCTCTTCCTTCTTCAGGTAGGAAGGCTACCCGGGGCATTTCATCACAGGAGCTAGGGCAGGGGCTTTCAGGTGAGGAGCAGGCTGGGGCCTATGGGGGTGTGAATGCTGGGGACATAGACAAGGGGAATTAACTTCTCACTCCTAGCCTCCAAATTTGGACTGGGACAAAGGGAGGATCAAGGTTTGCATATTGGGGGGATAATAGCATATGACAGTACAAGGTATCTGGCAGCAAGAGATAAGGAGGAAAGAAGTCCCTTTCCAAAGGGTAAAGGGAAATTCCTAAGCTTCCTTAGCTGGGATTGTCATTTGTACATATGTGAGGGGTCTTCAAACAGTTTGTGGAAAAATGGAATCAGAAAGATAATGGAATTTTTTTTCACAAACTCTGAAACCCCCTCATATATGAAGATTATATAACTGTCAGAGTCTCTTCAGTTTACACCTATTAGTATTGGAGCTTTTCAACTGTAATATCAATGACCTATATTTATTAATTCCCAACTCTACCCTGGAAACTGTGCTAGGTACTAGATATAAAAATGATTAAGATACAGTTCTGGCTTTCAAGGAACTCATGGTGATTCTGCATTGTTGTTGCAAAGTGCCATTGAGTCAGTTCTGACACATAACGACCCTGTATAGGGTTTCCAAGGAGCACCTGTTGAGCTTGAACCACTGACCTTGCGGTTCAGACTAACTGTGCAGTCCAGCACGCTAACCCACAGCGCCACACCAGGACTCCACATTCTGCATTAGTGTTTCCTAAACCAGATCATAACAATCACCAGAGGCACTTGTCAAAGCATATCATTTCTCTGGCTCTGCACCAGGCTTAGTAAAGCAGGATCTCCAAGAGAGGGTCCTGGGAATCATGTTTATTGAGTGACACAAGTGATTCTTAAGATCAGGAAATTTTGTGAAACACTAACCAATAGAATATTGATGTTGGGCCCCTAATAAGTTATTTTAGAACAAGGCAATTCATGCTAATAGTACTCTTTAAACCAAGTGAAACAAAAATAAGAAAACTTTTTAACATTAGGTTTCATCTCTTTATCTTTTTTAGTAAGATACTAAATTAAGTGTGCTGTTGAATGTCCCTTGAGGAAGTTGGTTCTCTACTTTTCATAAGGCTATGGATGCCATATTAAATAACACTTTGGTCCATCTACATCATTATTTTCTAACGTAGACACATAAAAATATAGAAGGACATATTCATTGTCTTTGGGTTATCTGGAAACAACCTAATTATTTTTAGGATAACTTATTTTTAAACCTATTATATTTTTATGAATCCATTTCTAGTTTTAACCTATGAATTATATTCTCTGCCTGATAATTCACTTAAATCTTATTTGCCCAAAATCTTAAAGGGCTTTCCCTTTTATCTATGTTATATAAAATTTTATTGAATGTTCTTTTTTTTCTTTAACCATGTTCTTCATAATCTTGTAGACATCCACCATATTCTTGTGTAATCTTTGTTTTCCAAGTCAAGTCTAAAAGTTTTTACTTATTCAAACAGTAGTAGTCAGCTCTTTGATCATTTAATGCCTTCTTGAAACCTGTTTAGATGCATCTTAAAGTATTCCTAGTCTTGCTATACCCGGCATGCAAAGATTTTATGCAGGTACAAAACACAGAATGTTTTGTTTTTATATGATACTCTGCTTTATAATGTTTGGCATTTTGGTAGTTTCATTAGATCTCATCAGTACAGTAACTCTACAGAGACTCCCAGGAAAATTTCCTGAATAAGATTCTCAGTTCTTTCATTGGCTTTTTTCTCTTTCACCCAGCTGTTAAATGATTAGATTCCTTTAAACTCTGCTTTAGACTCTCTCCTCTCTGTTTCTCTCTCTCTTTCCCTAGGCAATATCATCAACTCTTAGGCTTTAGTTAAAGTATTTTTCAAATCCTGTCCTAAATTTTAGAAATCAAACTGCTTTCCTGACATCTTTACTCAGATGATTCTTCAAACACTTCTAATTCAACGGTCACAAGCTGATTTCCTCGCTCCCATCCTCAAATCTATATCATCTAGGGTTTCTTTTCTCAGAAAAGTGGCCAACTAATCAACCCAGTTGCTCAAACCAGAATTTTGGAAGTCAGCCCTGATTCCATATTTATCCACTACATCTGATATCAGAGTACCATAGTTCTGCTTCTTAAAATATATCTAAATCACTATCCTTCTTTTCATCTTCAGTCCAAGCCACTATCGCCCTTCCTATTATGCTTTACGTATCTTACTTGGCTGGCCATTTTGAAGCATATTCTGTTTTATACATTGCAATCATACTAGCCTGTTTAGAGTGACATGTCATTATTTCTTCCCTTGCCGAAAATCCTTAATGTGGCACATAAGGTCTTACATGATCTGCCCCCTGCCCATTTCTGTAGCCTTGTTTTGTGGTCTTCTCCTTCTTGTTGTTAAGTGCTGTCGAGTCAATTCCGCCTCATAGCAACCCTGTATAGAGTTTCCAAGGAACAGCTGGTGAGTTTGAACCACCAGCCTCACAGTTCAAACTGACCTTGCAGTCTAGTGCACTATCACACAGTATTGCTATACAAATACTTTGCTTGGGGCCCTTGCCCCACTCCCTTTAAATACTCATTTATTCCTGTGTTTTTTTCCTTATCCCTCAAACTGGGGCAAGTTCCCCTGTTATCTCGACAATCTGTCACATTTAAATTTGTTCTTTTTGTTCTAATTTGTAGGTTCTTTAAAGACTGTGACTAAATCTTATTCATGGACTATATATAGATCGGTGGATGGATGAATATCTTCTAAAATATGACTTGAATTTTTCTTAAAAATTAATTTTCACTTGTCTACATTCAAACTGTGCTCCTCGGAAATCCTATACAGGGTCGCTGTGGGTTGGAACCGACTCGACGGCACTTAACAACAACAACATTCAAACTGTGTCATTTTTGCTAGTTAGATAACCTTCCAAAAGTCTTCCTATAGTTAAATCCCATGGCCAAGAACCCTTTCCCCAAAGTGGAACACTGTCTCATTTACAAACTTGCTGGTTGCTCTGCATACTGACCCTTCTAGATCATTTATTATTATTACATGTATAGGTTCTCTTTTAGATTAATGACCTGACTGTTTAAACTACCAGAGTCTAAAAATTTCCTGTTTTATTTATATTCATTCTCCTTTTTTATTTTCTGTCTAAGCCACTTCTCTGTGACAAAACAATATCCCCATTTCCACAATGATTCGGTAGTTTTAATAACCTCCATATGCATTTTTCTTTTTGTTCATGCCATCATTTTGCTTTGCCTTCCTCCCCACGCCCACCCCTTTATGTCTTTCCTTTTCCTTTCCCTTTAGTTTTCTTCTTACCTTTTTAGTATTGACCACTGTGCGCACAGGTGAACATATCAAGTGTTATCAGGGTGTAAGATTGACAGAAAATACAAAAGCATAATACAGTTCGCATTTTATATGAGTGACTATCAAAGAAGTAAGAAATTTTTTAAATAAATCATTTTATAAAGCTTAGTAATAAGTTGGATAGGTCTTTTTCTTAAAAAAAAGAAAAAGAATTTTGCTTTGCTTTATGCACAGTTTCACTTAAAAGTTCCATTGTTCCTAAAGGTAATTCTTTGGCAGATAAAAACTATTAAGATCACTGTGTGTGATAATGATGAGCATAAAGTTTTAGTAGTTAAAGTAGGTGGTTGTTTTTGTTTATTTTCAGGAAGAACTAAGTTCACCTTAGAAAAAATAACCTCTTTTGTTGGCAAGTTACAGTGTATGGAGGGTGGAGAGTTTCAGGCAGAAAATGGAATAGTTGTCAGTTTTACTTCATAATATACAAAAATCCTTCATAATAATTTGTGTGGCTTTTAATTCTAAAGGCACATTTAAACCATATATTCTCATTCTTTGAGGATTTTTTGTTTTTATTCCTGATACTTGTTACCACCTTGGTACCAGTTTGTTTTACTTTAGATTTCCTGTTTTTCTCTTGCCCTTTTTAAACTAGGGGGACTACAGGCCATTGCAGAATTATTGCAAGTGGACTGTGAAATGTATGGGCTTACTAATGACCACTACAGTATTACATTAAGACGATATGCTGGAATGGCTTTGACAAACCTAACTTTTGGAGATGTAGCCAATAAGGTATGTTCTTTATAAAATCCAGTTCTTAAAATATCTCAGGTATGAGTTAATTTCTTATAAAGTACTTTTCTGATTTCCTGTCTGTCCTTCTCTCTATTAAGTACTAACAAAAACCTGTACTTCACATCACACTGCATAGCCCTACTCATTCAGTTATCTTTTAATACCTAAACAAAAGCCAAAACACAATTACAGAAGGAACACAGTAGTGAATTTGTCTTATGTAATTGTATTAAAAACATTGTTGTTAGGAATGAGAGCAAAAGCTGGAAAATCCTGCCTACCAAGCAAGTATTCCACACACCTGGCTCCATACAAATTAGAGGCCTTACTTTAAAAACCTTTGCTTGTCATTCTTATCATTTGTTCGCTTTATTTTCCAATTTGGCAAGGGAAGACCAGCTAGCAAAGGCTTGAGAGAGGGTATTTGTCTTTCATATATGTGACCTGGTTCTATGTATCTTTTATGGGTAAAATATTAGTTATGATTAAATGAAATAATTAAAACTAGGTTTGAAGTAATAATAAAGAACAGCTTCCAGTTGTCTCTGTGGTGATCCTCTGCTCTGTATTTAATTTCACAGGCAACTTTGTGCTCTATGAAAGGCTGCATGAGAGCGCTGGTGGCTCAACTGAAATCTGAAAGTGAAGACTTGCAGCAGGTACTACTTAGAATTTCAATTGTTTTCCTATCCATTAGCAAGTTATTGTTCTGATTTAGACTAATTTAATCTATGACTCATTATTTAGTATAACATGTATAAATTATGGTTACATTAACGCCAGAATAAAGGAAAATACTTAGATTGTAGGAATTCATTTGCTTCACATTAACATTTAAGGTAAAATTCTTTATTAATAGATTTCTACTCTTACCTCTAGGCTAAAGTACTAAGAAAAGGAACTAATATGAATCATTTTATGTATCCATTGTTCTAAAATTGATTAACTTACAGGTTATTGCAAGTGTTTTAAGAAACTTGTCCTGGCGAGCAGATGTAAATAGTAAAAAGACATTGCGTGAAGTTGGAAGTGTGAAAGCATTGATGGAATGTGCATTGGAAGTTAAAAAGGTACCTTTGAAAACATTTAGTACTGTGATACGGATTTTATGTTTCTCTACTTTTTTTCTGCCCTCTTCCACCCATGAGATTCCCTAATGGCCTACCTGCTCATCTCACTAGCCCTTAGTCTTTGAGTAGTCCAAACCCCTGAAATATTAAGATGGAAACGATTGTGCAGTGTGGCTTAGTCTAAATCAGAGGTTAGCAGTCTCAGCACTATTGCCATTTCTGTGTTGTGGGAGCTAAAGTGTGCATTGCAGCATCCCTGGCCTGTAACCATTAGGTCCCTCTGCCCCTGCAAGTTGTGTTGATCAAAAATATCTCCGGGTATTACCAAATACTCCCCAAGAGGAACTGGGACATAGAATCATCCCCAGTTGAGAATTGCTTGCATATTATGTCTACTCATTCCACATTTCAATCCCCCAAAGACCTAAAATTTTGATGGCTAGTTAACAAAAAATAATCAGACTCAAGGATGAGGGAATCCCCAAATAATAATTTGTGTACAGAAGGAATATCTCTAGGAGGAATAATCTACTTCAGAAACTGAACTAATTTTAAAAAAATAAACTTGAAATCTAAAAGGGACCAAAAAAAGTCTGTTTAACTAGTCTGGACTTTTTTCACCTTAACAGTCCTCCTGGAGTTCTAGTATGGCACTGTAGGATAAACACTGCACTGTTTACCACAAGGTCAGTGGTTCAAACCAACCACCTGCTCCTTGGAAACTTTCTAATGGGTTGCTGTGAGTCAAAACCAACTCGATGGCACTCAGCAACAGTAGTCCTCCTGACCCCACAGCCTATGGTTTTTCTTCGAAATTTGTCAGAGAAATCAAGGATTTTGTTTTTGTTTGCCTACTTATTGGTGCATTTTGACAAATTACAAGTGTAAAACCCAAGAATATCAACTAGAAATTACTGTGAATAAGAAATGTATTCAACAGTGGCTAGTTTTAATCCCGCCCCTCCATACACAGAGTAGACAGGGATGGGCAACTTGAACATTGGCTATGCAAAGTGGGGTGGGGGGGGAGCTACAGAGGCAAGAAGTGACTGGCTTACACGCTTTCAAGAGGGAACCTAGATCCAGAGGGTGTGGAGGAAGGTAGATTCTCCACTGAGTAGTATCCAATATGTCTAGGCAGGACTGATGAAAGGACATGTGGATAGGTCTCTTTTGGTACAATAGTGAATAATTGTTATCAGTACTGATTGTGAGGGTTGGAAATGTAAAGGTAGACGTTTTGTAGCAAGGATTGACTTTGCAGTCTAGGAGCAGAGGTCCCTGGGATCATCAAGGAGGAAGAGCAGAGAGTGGAACCCTACCGAGAGAGGCAGTGACGCCAGAGATAGAGGCAGAGACAATGACGTGGAGAGATGGAGCAGCTGGGGACTTTAGACCCAGAGAGGGAAGTGGCTGTGTGCTGACGACCAGGGGCAGGCTTGCAGGGTATATCCTTTGATTGGTTGATGATGCATGGAGGGGATTGTAACTAATGTTCTCCCATATAAACTATCACAGAATTGACAATAAAACATTTTTTTAAAATGTGACTAGTTTTAAAGAGAATTTTCAAATATACTTAAAGCTTCCATAAAGATAACTTTACGCCATTGCTAAATGGGCAGAAGATTTAAACTGACATTTCAGTGAAGAAGATAGGTTGTTGGTAAGTGCTGTCGAGTCGGTTCAAACTCACATTGACCCTGTATAGGGTTTCCAAGGAGCAACTGGTGAGTTTGAATCAGCAGCCTTGCAGTTAACAGTACATTGCTTATCCTGCAGCATCACACCTGGATTCTAAAGATGCATAAGAGGCCAGTAAGTATATGCTAAAAGCAAAATACTCAAGATTATTGGTCATCATGAAAATTCAAATTAAAGCTATAGTAAGATACTATAAAAGCTTTGGTACTGTTTAACATTTTAAGTATTGGCCAAGTGTTGGCAAGGATGTGGAGCAACTGGAACTCTGTTTTGTGTTGTTGTCATTAGGTGTCGGCAATTCGGTTCCAACTCAGCAACCCTACATACAACAGAACGAAACCTTGCCTTATCCTATGCCATACTTACAAGTGTTATTGTGTCTGAGCCCATGGTTGTTCCTGCTGTATCAAGCCATGTCATTGGTGGTCTTCCTCTTTTTGGTTAACGTTCCACTTTACCAATCATGATGTTTTTCTTCAGGAACTGCTGCTTCTTGACAACATTTACGAAGTACAAGAGACAAAATATCATTATTATTTTTTCTTCTAAGGAGTCATCCAGCCATATTTCTTCCAAAACAGATATGTTTGTTCTTGTGGCAGTCTATGGCACTTTCAGTATTCTTCATCAACACTATAATTCGTATGTATCAATTTCTCTCTGGTCTTCCTATACCTTGTCCAGCTTTCACATGCATATGAGGTGTTTGAAAATACCATGGCATCGATCAGGCACATTTTAATCCTGAAAGTGGAACTCTTTGCTCTTTAAGTCTTTAAAGAGGTATTTTGCAGCAAATTTACCAAACACAACACATTTGATTTCTTAACTGCTGCTTTCATGAGCTTTGATCATGAATTGAAGTAAAATCAAACCTTTGACAACTTTAACCTTTTTTTCCATTATCATGATGTTATTTATTAGTCCAGTTGTGAGCATTTCATTTTCTTTACATTGAGGTGCAATCCATACTGAAGACTGTAGTCTTTGATTTTGTCAGTGTCTTTACTTTCAGCAAGCAAGGTTGTGTCATCTGCATATTGTGGACTGTTCATGAGTCTTTTTCCAGTCCTGATGGCATATTCTTTATTATGGAATGCAGCTTCTCAGATTATTTACTCAACATACAGATTGAATAAGTATGGTGAAAGCATACAAGGCTGATGCACACCTTTACTGATTTGAAACCATTCAGTGTCTTCTTGTTCTGTTCAAACAACTACCTCTTGGTCTTTGTAGAGATTCCTTATGATCATAATTATGTTCTGGAATTCCTCTGCTTTGCAGTATTATCCATATTGTTATGATCTACGTAGCCTTTGCATAGTCAACAAATCACAAGTGAACATCGTTCTGGTATTCTCTGCTTTGAGCCAAGATCCATCTGACATCAGTGGGTGGTATCTCTCCTTTCATGTTCTCTATTGAATCTGGCTTGGATTTCTGGCCTTACCCTGTCAGTGTACTGCTACAACCATTTCTTGAGTTATCTTAAGCAAAATTTCACTTGCATGTAATATTAACGATACTATTCTATAATTTCCACATTCCATTGCGCCACTTCTCTTTGGAATGGTCATAAATATGAATCTGTTCCAATCAGTTGGCCAAAGAGCTGTCTTCCAGATTTCTTGGTGTAGAATAGTGTGCACCTCTTGCATTTCATCAGTTTGTTAAAACATTTTAACTTGTATTCCATCAGTTACTGAAGCTGTGTTGTTGTTTTTTGCCAGTGCTTCCTTGGACTTTTTCCTTCACCAGTGCAGCCTGGACTTCTTCCTTCAGTGCTATTGGTTCATGTTGTATGGTACCTCCTGAAATGGTTAAACAGTGACCATTTATTTTGGTACTATGCTTCTGTGTTTCTTCCATCTTTACTTGATGCTTCCTAGGTCATTTAGTATTTTGTCTATGTTGTTGTTAAGCACTATCGAGTCAGTTCCAACACACAGCAACCCTGTATTGGGTTTCCAAGGAGCATCTGATGGGTTTGAACACATCGAATCCTTCAGTATTGCGATTCAAAATTTTTCTTCATTTCTTTCAGTTTGGGAAATGTTGAGAAGGTTCTTCCCTTTGGATTTTCTGACTCCAGGTCTTTAAACATTTCATTATAATACTTTGTCTTTTCATGCTTCCCTTTGAAATTTTCTCTTCAGCTCTTTTACTTCATTTATTCCTCGTTATTTTAACGACTCTACATTCAACAGCAAGTCTCAGAGTGTCTTTTGACATCCATTTTGGTCTTTTCTGTCTTTGTAATGACCTTTTTTGCTTTCTTTCAAGTACGATGTACTTGTTGTCATCCCACAACTCTTCTGGTATTCAGTTATCTAATGCATCAAATATTGTCCTGAAATTATCTCTAAATTTAGGTGGAATATACTAAGGATCATATTTTGGCTCTGTTGGACTTGTGTTGATTTTCTTCAGCTTAATCCTGAACTTGCATATGAGCAGTTGGTGGTCTTTTCCACAGTCATTCCCTGCCCTTGTTTCGGCTGATGATACGGAGCTTTTCCATCATCTCTTCCCACAGATGTAGTCAATTTAGTTCTTGTATATTCCATCTAGTGAGTTCCATGAGTATGGTGGTGTATCGTGGAGTTGGTTCCAACTTATAGCAACCCTGAATAGGGTTTACAAGAGCAGAAAGCCTCATCTTTCCCCCACAGAATGGCTGGTAATTTCAAACTGCTGACCTCGAGGTTAACAGATTTATAACCCACTACGCTGCCAAAGCTCCTTGTGTATGGTCAACCTTTTATGATGTTGAAAAAGGTATTTGAAATCAATGAGTTGTTGGTCTTCAAAAATTCTATTCAGTAACCAAGGCCATATTTTCAACTACTGATTCTTCCTCTTTGTGTCCAACTTTCACATCCCAATTACCAGTAATTTTATCAATGCACCTTGATAGTGATTGCATGTTTGATCAATTTCAAAATGAAGAAGTTGATAGAATTAATCAATTTTGTCATCATTGGCTTTAGTGTTGGTGGGTAAATTTGGGTAATAGTGGTATTAACTGGTCTACTTTATAGGCATATGAATATTTTCCTATCACAGACAGCATTATTTTGAGGATGACTTTGACGCCATTCCTGTTGAATTTGTCATTCCCAGCATAGTAAACCATATGACTGTCCGACTCAAAATGGTGAATACTAGCCTACAACTATCTGTCTTTTTGAAGGATTATCACGAGTCTCATTCTTATAAGATGGAAATTAAAGACATCCCAGATGTCTGACTTCCCTAAAGTGCTATGATGTGAAGTGCCATCGAGTCAGTTTGAGTCAGTTCCTACTCATAGAGACTTTATGCATAATAGCATGAAACACTTGCCCGGTCCTGCACCCTATCCTTAACAGTCATTAAGTCTGAGCCCATTGCTGCTGCCACTCTGCTAATTCATCTTGTTTCAGGTCTTCCTCTTTTTCACTGACTCCACTTTACCTAACCTGATGTCCTTCTCCAGGGATTGGTCCCTCCTGACAATATGTCCAAAGCAGGAGACACAAAGTATCACCATCCTTGGCTTCTAAGGAACATTTAGACTGTTGTTCTTCCTCTAACACAGATTTGTTTGTTCTTCTAGCAGTCCATGATACTTTTAATATTCTTCTTCAACACCATAACTCAAAGGCATAAGTTCCTCTACAGTCTACCGTATACACAGTCCAACTTCCACATGCTTATGATACCATGGCTTAAAATACTATAGCTGTGTCAGGCGCACCTTAGTCCTCAAACTGACATGTTTGCACTTGATAACTTTAAAGAGGTCTTGTGCAACAGATTTGCTTAATGCAATAAATACATCATTTGCTTTCTTGACTGCTGCTTCCATGAATGTTGATAGTGGATCCAAGCATAATCATTATGCCAAAGATAATTCAAAAACGGCTGCAACATTACATTGTCTTCCTCCAATCCTGAGGAATAATCCAACTTCTTGGACTATTCGCTCAACATACAGATTGAATAAGGCATATACCTTTTCTAAGTTTAAACCATTCCGTGTCCCCTTGTTCTATTCGAATGACTGCTTCTTGGTCTATGTATAGGTTCTACATGAGCACAATTAAGTGTGGAATACTCATTCTCTGCAATGTTTTCCATAGCATATTATGAGCCACAAAGTCGGAAGTATTTGCATAGTCAATAAAGCACAGGTGAAAATCTTTCTGATTTTCTCTGCTTTCAGCCAAGATTCATCCCCTCGTTCATTGCCCTCATCTGAATCCAACTTAAACTTCTGGCACTTCCCTGTTAATATACTGTTGCAGCCATTTTTAGGTTAACTTCAGCAAAGTTGTACTTGAGTACTATTAATGATAATGTCCAATGATTTCCTCATTCCGTTAAGTCGTGTTTCCTTAGTATGAGCTCAAATATGGATCTCTTTCAGTCAGTTGGCCAGGTAGCGTCTTTCAAATTTCTTGGCATACATGAGTGATTGTCTCCAGTGTTGTATCAGTTTGTTGAAATTTTCAGTTTGTATTGCATCACTTGCCAGAGCTTTGTTCTTCATCAGTGCTTTCAGTGCACCTTGGACTTCTCAGTACCACTGACTCTTGATCATATACTATCTCCTGAAGTGGTGGAATGTTGTTCATTTCTTTTTGGTATAGTGACTCTGTGTATTCCTTCCATCTTCTTTTGATGCTTTCTGCATCAGTCAATATTTTGCCCATGTTCCTGCTGTTAAGTGTCACCAAGTCGTGTCTGACCCATAACAACCCTATATAGGGTTTCCGAAGAGAAGCTGGTGAGCTTGAACTGCCAACCTTGCAGTTCAAACTGACTTTGTTGTCCAGCACATTAACTCACAGCTCCACACCAGGAATCACAGCAGACTCCTTCAATATTTCAAGTCAAGGCTTGAATGTTTTCTACAGTGCTTTCAGTATGAGGAATACTGAGTGTGTTTCTCTCTTTTGGTTTTCTAACTCTAGGTCTTTGCACATTTCATTATACTTGACTGTGTCTTCTCAAACTGCCCTTTGAAATTTTCTGTTCACCTCTTTAACCTCATAATTTCTTGCATGTGCTTTAGCATCTTTATGCTGGAGATCAAATTTCAGAGTCTTCAGACATCCATTTTGGTCTTTTCCTTCTTTCTTGCCTTCTTAATGACCTTTTACTTTCTTCCTGTATGATGTTTTTCATGTCATCCCACAACTTTTCTTAATCAACAAATTTGTACTTGAAATCATCTCTAAATTCAGATGGTACATGTTTAAGGTCATACTTTGGCTCTCGTAGACTTGTTTTAATTTTCTTCTGCTTCAACCTAAACTTGCAGTTGATGTTCTGTTCCATAGTCTGCCCCTGGCTTGCTTTTGGCTGATGATATGGAGCTTTTCCACCATTACTTTCCACAGATGTAGTCAGTTTGATTTCTTTGTATGCCATCTGGTGAAGTCCAGGTGTATAGTTGTGCTTTCTGTTGTTTATAAAAGGTATTTGCAATGAACAAGTGCAAAATTCTATCGTGTGATCTCCAGCATCATTTCTGTCACCCTTCCTCTTTGTTTCCATCCTTTGGATTCCAATAATCAATAATTATCAGTACATCTCAATTGCATGTTTGATCAATTTCAGACTGAAGAAGTTAGTAGAATTCTTCAACTTCATTATTACTGGCTTTAGTGGTTGTGTAAATTTGAATAATAATGATATAACTGGTCTTTCTTACAGGTATATAGATATTATCCTATCATAGACAGTGATAGATCCTGAAATGTTCTTTTTGATGATGAGTGCAACATCATTCCTCTTCAATTTGTCATTCTCAGCATAGTATACTGTGTGGTTGTCAGACCCAGAAGGACTAGTACCAGAGGACCAGTACCAGTCCATTTCAGCTCACAGTGCCTACTAGGATATCGATCTTTATGCACTCTATTTTTGACAACTTCTCATTTTCCTAGATTCATACTTTGTACATTCCATGTTCTGATTACTAATGGATGTTTACAGCTGTTTCTCCTCATTTTGAGTTGTGTCCATCAGCATATGAAGATCCTAAAAGCTTTACTCCATTCGTGTCATCACAACCAACTCTTATTTTGAGGTGGTAGTTCTTCCCCAGTTGTATTTTGAGTGCCTCCCAACCTGAGGGGCTCATCTTCCAGCCCTATATCTGACAGTGTTCTGGTGCTATTCCTTATGTTTAAATATTCAGTATTCTGGTGCTATTTGACAGTGTTTCACTGCTATTCTTAAGGTTTCCAGTGGCTAAATATTCAGAAGTAGCCCACCTATCCCTCCTGACTTAACCTGGAAGCTCAGCTGAAACCTTTTCACCATTGCTGACCCTGCTGATATTTAAAATACTAGGGGCATCACATAGCTTTCTGCATCACAACATGCAAGTCACCAAAGTATGTCAAAATGACAGATGAGTGCTGTACCAGTCCATAATCCCTGATAGCAACCACTGCTTCTCCCCTCAGTATTCTCTCCCATGTCCCAGGATTCCCCAGTTCACTGCAATAGCTCACAGAACTCACAGTCTGTCAAGGAAACGGCTCATGTGGTTATGCAGGCCGGCAAGTCCCACATCTGCAATTCAGACATCAGTCTGGAGGGTTCTCCTCACTCATACAGACTCACAAGGCTGTGGAAGCAGACAGATCAGGTCAGGCTGCTGGTTCAAGTCCCAAAAACTGGAGGTTAGACAGAGGTGAGCTTTATTAGTCAAGCACAGTAGTATACAACCACTCACATCCTCAAGATGACACATTATATACCCAGTTGTTGTTGTGATGTGCCGTGGGTCGTTCTCACTCGTAGCGACCCTGTATCGGGTTTCCAGGGCTGTAAATCTTTACGGGAGCAGAAAGCCTCATCTTTCTCCCACGGAACAGCTGATAGTTTCAAACTGCTGACCCTGAGGTTAGCAGCCCAAGTCGTAACCACTACGCTACCAGAGCTCCTTATATACCAAGTAGGAAACCAATATTGACCAAGCTCCCAATTAGATTTCCAAGTTTTTACAATCAGAATTAACACTGTTATGAGTCACTCACAAGTGAATCATATAATCTTATCAGCATCCTCCCCCACCTTCTCTTACCCAGACCAATCAGGAAAAAGTCATTTGGTGGGAGTTATAAAGACATGGCTAAAAAAGACATACTAAATAATTAAATTGCATAGTCCATTGCAATTCACTAATGCTATGGATTCCTGGTGCAGCGGTATAGGATAAGAACTGGATTGCTAACCCAAAGGTCAGAGGTTCAAACCCACCAGCCACTCCTTAGAAACCCTATACAGGTTACTATGAGTTGGAATCAATTCAATGACATTTAACAATAGTGATGTTTACATATTCCCATTTCATTTTTTACAACTTCCAATTTCCTATACTCATACTTTATACATTCCAACTTCCAATTATTAATGGATGTTTGCCACTGTTTCTTCTCATTTTGACCCATCAGCAAATGAAGGTTCCGAAAACTTTGCTTCATCCACATCATTAAAGTTAATTGTACTTAAGGAAGCTTTTTCTCAGTCACATTTTGAGGGCCTTCAAATCTAAGGTGCTCATATTCTGGCATTTTATCAATGATTCCCTACTATTCATAAGTACGGTTTTCATTGGCTAGTGTTTCAGAAGTGGTCCGCCTCTCCTTTCTGGTCTGTCTTAAGTTTGGAAGCGCCAGTGAAACCTGTCCACCATGCTTGACCCTCCTGGTATTTAAAATACCGGTGGCATAGCTTCCAGCATCACAGCTTGTCCCCACAGTATGACAAACTTGACGTTTTTAGGTCTGTGAACATTTGTACAGAAAATACAGTGTTCCCATATAACACCTCTTCCCACACCATACACAGACAATTATTCTGTTATTCACATCTTGCGTTTGTGTGGTATATTGTTGTAGTAGTTGTTGTTGTTAGGTGCCATAGAGTCAGTACCAATTCACAGCATCCCTGTGCACAACAGACCGAAACTCTGCTCTGTCCTGGACCAACCTCACAATTGTTGCCATGCTTGTGCCCACTGATGCTCCCACTTTGCCAGTCCATCTCGCTGGGGGTCATCCTTTTTTTCTCTGATCCTCCACCTTACCAAACATGATATTCTTCTCCAGTGACTGGTCCCTCCTGACAATATGTCCAAAGTATTAGAGACAAAGTTTGGCCATCCTGGCCTCCAAGGAGCACTCTGGCTGCACTTCTTCCAACACAGACCCGTTGATTCTTTTGGCAGCCCATGCTACTTTCAGTATTCTCTTCTAACACCATAACTCAAAAGTATCATTTCTTCTGTGGTCTCCTTATTCACTGTCCGGTTTTTGCAAACAGAGGAGTTATTCAAAACACCATGGCTTGGGTCAGGCGCACCTTAGTCCTCAAGCTGACTAAGGTCTTTTCGATAATGATAAAATGAATGTAAAACTTTAAAAAGGTCTTTTCGATAATGATAAAATGAATGTAAAACTAATGTTCTCCCATGTAAACTATCACATAATTCACAATTTAAAAAAAAAAAAGGTCTTGTGCAGCAGATTTGCCTAATGCAACACATTGTTTAATTTCTGGACTGCTGCTTCCATGGGTGTTGATGGTTGATCCAAGAAGAATGAAGTCTTTGACAACTTCAGTCTTTTCCCTGGTGATAAGAATGTTGTTTATTGGTGCAGTGGTAAAAATTTTTGTGTTCTTTATATTGAAATGCAATCCGAACCAAAGGCTGTGGTCTTTGATGTTCATCAGTAAGTATTTTAAATTCTCTTTGCTTTCAGCAAGCAAGGTTGTATCATCTGCGTTTTGCAGGTTGTTAATGAATCTTCCTCCAATCCTGATGCTATGTTTTCCTTCATAGAACCCAGCTTCTTGGATTATTTGCTCAGCATATAGGTTGAATAAGTATGGTGAAAGAATACAACCCTGTCACATACCTTTCTTAATTTTAAAACATTCAGTGTTCCCATGTTCTGTTCGAACAACTGCCTCTTG
>NW_006408848.1:1970824-1972576 GCF_000296735.1 Chrysochloris asiatica
ACAAATCATTGGTTTTGCAGAATTCTATCATGCAATCTCCAGCATCATTTCTATCACCAAGGCCATATTTTCCAACTACTGATCCTTCCTCTTTGTTTGCAACCTTTGCATTCCAATCACCATTAATGATCAATATATCTTGATTGCATGTTTGATCAGTTGATAGAATTCTTCTGTTTCATTCTCACTGTCTTTAGTGGTTGGTATGTAAATTTGATGAATGCAACATCATTTCCTCTTCAGTTTGTCATTCCCGGTGTAGTAAACCATGTGGTTGTCAGATTCAAAATGGCCAATACCAGTCCATTTCAGCTCACTAATGCCTAAGAGACTGTATTTATGCATTCCATTTCATTTTTGACAGTTTCCAATTTTCCTAGATTCATACTTCATGCGTTCCATGTTCCAATTATTAATGGATGTGTACAGCTGTTTCTCTTCATTTTGAGTTGTGCCACATCAGCAAATAAATGAAGGTCCCACAGGCTTTACTCCATTCGCATCATCATGGTCAACTCTACTTTGAGAAGGCAGCTTCTCCCCAGTCACATTTCAAGTGCCTTCCAACCTGAGGGGCTCATTTCTCTGCTATTCATAAGGTTTTCAGTGACTAAATATTTGGCAGTAGCTCATGTCTCTTTCTTCCTAGTCTGTCTTCGTCTGGAAGCTCGTCTGAAAGTTCATCTGAAACCTGTCTGCCGTGGGTGACCCTGTTCATATTTAAATACCCGTGGCATAGCTTCCAGAATCACAGCAATTCACAAGCCACCACAGTACGACAAATTGACAGATGGGTGGTGGTTGAGTGATATATTCATTACAATTCATGAACCAGTATGAATACCTAATTAACAACAGTCCGTAGTTAGTTACATTAGGGTTCATTTTTCCTTTGGTACACTCCTGTGTGTTTTGAAAAATGCATAATGTTATGTGTCCACCATTAGAATGTCATACAGAACAGTTTCATTGCCCTAACAATGCCCTGTACTTCACCTGCTTATACCTTCTTCTTGTCTCTTGAATCCCTGGAAATCACTGGTTTTATCACTGTCTTTGTAGTTTTGCCTATAAAAGTATAGTATTGTAAAGGTCATGTCTCCCTAAATTCATCTAAATTTTAAGCCCAATTGTAGAAAAACTGTGAGAAATTTATAATATCCAATCCTGATTTGAACCTGCTCCTGGTAAGCAATATTAGAATATATTTGTTCTTCCTTTTTCCAACATTTAGGGCAGTCATGAACATTATCTTTACAGTCTCATCCATCCCTTTTCAACTTCATTTACTACTAATGATGATGAGAATCAGAACTACTTTTCATCTCCCCTGTATACTGTAGCACTTTAACTTCATTCATCTGGCTCTAATTCTTGTACACATTAGAAGAAAATGTTCCTTCATCTATACTCTGTGTCCCGAGCTTTGTTGTATTCAGAGATGTTAGTCCCTTATTTGTCTCTCTCATCTTCTCTATTGGATCATTCTTTTTTTAAAATATACTTGATATCCTTCCAAGACTAAGACTCAACGGAAATACACACTCTGATTGGTAACCACACACATCACTGATGGGGGGAAGTGGGGTAAAAGCAGCAATGAAGCGTCAAGCTAAGCCCTACAATATTCAGTGGACTTCTGTGGACCCAGTTGGGAACCTGCTTGGCAAGCAGTGTGAAGAGACCTGGGGACTCTTGGGCCCAGAGTCAGTGGCGTGGCCACGGAGAACTCGAGAGGAGAGTGGAGCTACC
>NW_006408848.1:1973351-1975174 GCF_000296735.1 Chrysochloris asiatica
TTGGAACCATGGCAGTGAGATGATATACGATGGAATGAATGTAAAACTAAAGTTCTCCCATGTGAACTATCATATAATTCACAATAAAACATTTAAAAAAAAAAAAAAGAAAAGTAGGAGACTGATTTTAGAATACACCTGTGAATGTTAGACTTAAATCCCAGTAGTAATGCTTTTTGGTAGACTCTAGCACATGCCACATGGAGGTTACCAAGGAATTATGGACTAAAAGCTGAAGAGATAAGGACCCTTCCCCAGAGTCAACAGAAAGGGAGCTTTCCCCTAGAGTCAGCGTCCTGATTTTGAACTTTTTTCTCCCAAACGGAGAGAAAATACATTTCTGTACACTAAAGCCTCACTTATGGCATTTCTGTTATCTTGAATGCATGAGCCAGGGGACTTACAAGATTGATCAAGTATGTCAAATAAAATAAGAAAAATAAGTGTAAATATATATATATATACTTGATAAAGCATGACAACTCAATTTCTACATGTATAATTCAGTGAAGTTCACCACGTTCTTCAGAAGTTGTGCACCCATTCTTGCTCTCCTTTTTCAAATCATTCCACAACCATGAACATAAACTTAATGCCCCCTAAGCATAAACTCCCCTTTGTTTCCTTCCTTCTGTCCCTGGTAACCACTAATAAATAACATTTGGTTTCTGTATATTTGCTTATTTCTTATGAGATCATGCAGTACATTTCCTTTTGCAACTGACATACTTCACTCAACTTATTTTCAAGGTCCATCTACATTGCGGCATGCATCAGAACTTCATTTTATGGCTGAGTAGTATTCCATTGTGTACCTATACCACATTTTGTTTATCCATTCACCTGTTGATAAGGATTTGGTGGTTTCTACCTTTTGGCTATTATGAAAAGTGCTGTATGTGTTTATTCAGTATTGCTGCTTTTAAGTCTGTTTGATGTATATTGAGGAGTAGAATAGCTGGGTCTCTGTTCAACTTTTTGAGGAACCTTCAAAGTAATTTTCACTGTTTTATTGTACGTTCTCGTAGAAGAAATTAATGAGTTTCTCTACAACCTCATGAACACCTATTATTTTCTATTGATTGATCATTGCCATTCTGAAGAGGGTGAGGTGGCATCTCACTGTGGTTTTGATTTTTATTTCCCTAATTACAAGTCTCTTCCCTCTAGGCAGCATCTCCCCATCGACCTGGTCTCCAGACACCTCTCACCCGGCCGCTCCATGGTCTGGGTTTCATTTAACACCTCCACCAGGTCTGCACAGTTCTCACACATTGTTTAACTGCTGCCCTCCATGATAGAAGCCCTCGTGCAGACTTAAGGGACCTAGCACAAGGAGATTCCTATTTAACCACAACCACACAACCACCACTCGTCTCGTGCTGTGGTTGTTTGAATTGCTGTGATTCTGAGGGTTATGCCACTGGTATTTTAAATAACCAGCAGGGTCACCCATGGTGGACAGGTTTCAAATGAACTTCCAAACAAAGACAGACTAGGAAGAAAACTACTTCCGAATCACTAGTCACTGGAAATTCTATAAATAGCAAAGAAACACTGTCACATACAGGACCGGAAGGTGGGAAGGCACTCAGAATGCGACTGGGGGAAAAATGCCTCCTCAAAGTAGAGTTGACCAAGATGACCATGATGACGTGAATAGAGTTAAGCTTGGGGGAGAAATACTCACAGAACCTTCATTTGCTAATGGGCCACAAATCAAACTGAAGAGAAACAGCTGTAAACATCCATTAAAAATCAGAACATGGAATGTACGAAGTATGAATCTGGGAAAATTGGAAGTTGTCAAAAATGAAATGGAA
>NW_006408848.1:1980944-1998110 GCF_000296735.1 Chrysochloris asiatica
AACAGTCGCTAGAGAAGGATGTCATGCTGGGTAAGGTGGAGGGTCAGAGAAAAAGAGGAAGAGCCCCCAACGAGATGGATCAGCCAGGTGGCATCATTGATGGGGTCAAGTGTGGCTGCGGTAGTGAGGTTGGCCCAGGATTGGACTTTCTTTCATTCTGCTGTGCATGGGGTCGCTATAAGTTGGTTCCGACTCAATGTCACCTGACAACAACAACAATTACAAGTGATACTGAGTGTCTTCTCATGTGTTTGTTGGCCATTTGGATATTCTCTTTGATGAAATATCTGTTCAAGTCCTTTGCCCATTTTTTTTATTGGATTGTTTGACCTTTTATGTATGTCTATTTTTGTGATCCTTTTATGTTCCAACTATGTAAGAAGCCCAACATTTGAAGGTAAAAAAAAATTCTCTATTGCTCCTTCTAACTACTGCAGCACTGCTTTTTCCTGTTAAAACCAAAGCCTTGAGCAAGATACTTTTTTTAACTGGCCATACCTTTGCAATTCCCCCTAATTTTGTTTTGATACAGCTCTCTTCTAGGTCACAAAATGTAGCTTTATTAGCTTACTTTGGGTATCGTACCTTTACCTATTGTTATTGAATGCTATCAAGTCAGTCCCAACTCATAGTGACCCTGTGTAGAGTTTCCAAGAGCAGCTGAAGGGTTTGAATTGCCAACCCTGTGGTTATCAGTCTGGTGCCTATCCTACTGCATTACACCCGAGTCAACCTTTACCTGTATTGGGCACTTTGTGGTCACTTAACTTATTGAAGGGGAGCATGGTGGCTCCATATGATAAGCACTGAATTTCGAACCATAAGGCCCCCATTTCAAGCCTGTCGGCTGCTCCATAGAAAAAAGATGAGGCTTTGTGCATCGCAGTCCAATGCTTATCATATGGAATCACCATGAAAAGCAGCTCCTGGAAACCTATGCAGAGTTACTGTGAGTCAGAACCAACTCAATGGTACTTAACAACCTTATGGAAACTTCTCACTTTGCATTTACTGCCTAACCCTATGTCTAGACCTCTAATTATTTCTTCTTGATTCCTTGATTTGTAAAGCTTTTTGAAATATAACCCCTGGTCTTCTACATGTAATCTTTTGGAGAGCAATTTCTGTTTTCTCACCTTCAACTCTCACATCTGGACCAGCTGAAGTTTACCTCATTCCTCTAAACTCTTACTATTTTTCCTCTTATCTCAGGAAACTTCAAACGTGCCACCTTTAACTTCAGTCACAATATAACTTAGAGTGAGCTCTATCTCCCTATATCTTCATTATTGAAAACAGTTCTCCCTGCTTCCTAATTCCTTCTCTGACTGACTTGTCACTGTTGTGGGTGTTGTTGTGTGCCCTCGAGTCAGTTCTGACTCATAGAGACCCTATATAGAATTTCCAAGGAGTGGCTGGTGACTTTGAACCACTGTCCTTGTGATTCAAACTGAACTTGTGGTCCAGTGTTTATCCTACAGCACCACACCAGGACTCCCAAATTGTCACTAAATGGTATTTAACCTTCTTCTAGGTGGTTTATTCATTTAATTTCCTGATGAAGAGAATACAGGGTCTAGCTTTTTTACTGGAGCTAGGCACAGAATGTTTGCTGTGACATGCAGGGTTACCTTCCCACTGTTCCCATCATGGACTTTGTTCTCTTCTGTGTCTTTCTATTCATCAGCTCTCCCTTGCTGACTCCCACTTCCATGCCTTTCCTCATCTACTTTGTCTTTCAGGAGGAGTTTTCCCTCTTCTCTGAATGCACAGGTCTTATATTTCTACAGAGAGTTGCTCTCCTCCATAAAATACTTTGACTAAATTCAAACTGTAATAATCTTTCCTTTGCAATACTTGCTTTCATATTTGCTTTTTTATTTTTTTCCCCTAAGGAAATTGTTAGCATTTTCAAAGCAGGTATCAGTGTGCTGTTTATATCCTCTGGGATGCCCCTAGTTATGATAGGCGAAAAGCTGACGCTAGGATCATGGCAAGGTTAGACCAAATATCATTAATACAGTGTTAAGAGTGTTTCTCTGTTAGGCAATTATAATTTGACAGTTTACTGTGATGTTATAGATTGTTGTTGTTAAGTTGGTTCCAACTCATAGCGACCCTTTATAGGGTTTCCGTGAAGTGAGTGGTAAGTTCGAACCACCGACTTTGTGGTTCAAACCAGTATTGAGGTCTAGTGCTTATCCTTCAGAACCACATCTTTAGGGAGTTCTATTTTTGCAGTTACTTTGTTTTTTTCCTTTTTGAAAATGTAAAGATGTTGGTTTTATTTTTATTTTTTTCATTTTTAGTAAGATGTTGCTACTTTTAATCAATCATAAGTATATGTATGTGTATTTTATGTAAACATAATATTGTACATGCTGTTCTACAACTTGCTTTTTTTTTTTTCATTTAACAATACTACTTAGATTTCTTTGCATAATGGCATATAGAGTTTTCTGCTTTCTATGATAGTAAAAGTTATCGTTTCATAATGCATATCAGTTCTGTTGCATATTCTAAAATAAGCACATTAAAGAATTGTGTGTACCATCTTAGAATGAGGACTTGAAGATCATAAATGTCTTTACTATTCTTGTTTTACAGGAATATATTACTGGCTTAAATTACAGTTGGTATTTTCTGAAAATAAAGTTTTTTAATGGTGAATTCCTAATGTTTTATTATTGAGCAGTGGGCAGCAGGGACCATAATATCGGTTTTATTCAATGGCAGTAAACAGAAGTTACGAGCAACAAATTCCAACTCTAATTAGATGACATATTTTGTTTCTTCATAGGAATCAACCCTCAAAAGTGTATTGAGTGCCTTATGGAATTTGTCAGCACACTGCACTGAGAATAAAGCTGATATATGTGCTGTAGATGGTGCACTTGCATTTTTGGTTGGCACTCTCACTTACCGGAGCCAGACAAATACTTTAGCCATTATTGAAAGTGGAGGTGGGATACTACGCAATGTCTCCAGCTTGATAGCTACAAATGAGGACCACAGGTATATAGAGAACTTGATGTTATTTTTTAAATGAATTAATATAGAATTTATGCCTTTAATAATAGTCCTAATTCAAAAGTGTTTTGTGTAATTATGTAAGTTCTAAGCCAAAATACATTTATCATGGTGAAAATATAACTATTAATTATTCATTCAATGCAGTAATGTATTTATTCTAGTAAGAGGAAACTAGTGACTAGTCGCAGATGCTAAATAGCCCAAAATCCCTTCCTGTTTGTTAGTGTGGCATAAAGGAATATGGTGGTGGTGGTTATGTACTGTGGAGTCGGTCCTGACTCAGCAACCTTGTACAGGGTTTCTGAGGCTGTAAGTCTATATGGGAGCAGAAAGCCTCATCTTTCTCCCGTGGAACAGCTGGTAGTTTCAAACTGCTGACCTAGCAGTTCGCAGCCTGATTCATAACCACTACGCTACCAGAGCTCCTTATAAAGGAATATAAGGCTTGTAAAATAAACAGGTTAGCATACCTTATAGATAAGATCCAGAAAGCAGTTTTCTAATGATGCCTTGACATCAATATTTATGCCATCACTTAGCCAAAAATCACTCATCCAGTCTGCTGGAGCCGCGTGATAGCTAGGTGAGCACCTCATCTACAGGCTCATGGTCCCGAGCTTGGGCTCTGGTATGTTGCTAAAAATGTAGCTGTGTTCCACAGCAGTGTTGCTTTGTTTTTTAATTTGTCTAGCACTGTCCTCTCATTTTCAAAAAGACTTTGGGTAAAAGTCTGTAAAGAATGTAAGTGTCTTTTAAGTTTTTGCTGCACTATAAATACCTATATCCCTTTCTTCTAAACAAAGAAGACTCCTTAAACTCAGGAATCTCTCAATTAATTACTAAACTGCTGAGAGACCACGAAGACAACGCCTTTCATGCACCCAGACCAATCCATTGTAAAGCCCATAAAGCTGAATATGCTGTCATTAGACTTCAATAAGTCCCAGGATTCAATATGCTGATTCTCAACACTTCTCTCTTTTATTGTTGTTAAGTGCCATCAAATCAATTCCAACTCATAGCAGCCCTGTATAGGGTTTCCAAGGAGGGGCTGGTGAGTTTGAACTGCCAACCTTGCAGAAAACTAATTCACTTTCTTTTTAAATACAATGACTACATACACAATTTGCCCAAGAGCACTTTTAAGGATTGGCTATATCACAAAATCCAGCAAGAGATAATAAGAATTACCTTTAAAAGTCAGTTTGCTAATCTGTTGTTATGTGCTCACAAGTCAGTTTCAACTCATAACAACCCTGTAAGTATTCCAAGGAGCAACTGGTGGGTTTGAGCTACCAGCCTTGTGGTTAGCAGTCCAGTGCTTATCCTAAAACGCCACACCAGGACTCCTTGCTCTAGGAGCTTTCTGTTTGCTCTCTGACTACATAAAAATTATCATTCCTCCCACCTACCTCTACCTCTTGGGAGAACGGTGGCTCTAGAGGATAAACATTGGACTTCGAACCACAAGATCAGCAGTTCAAGCCCACCAGCTACTCCATGGGAGAAAGATGAGGCTCTCTGGCCCCACACAGATTTACAGCCTCAGAAAGGGGTCACTGTGAGTCACAACTGACTTGATGGCACTTCACTACCACCTCCACCTACCTCTTACAGGCTATCACTGTGGTCAGTATTGTGGCACCTATCTATAGAGTAAATGACTGCAACATCCCTAGTCAGCATAAGCATTCATGGTAGTCCTTAAATTGGGGTAGTCTGTCATCAGATGAATAGAGTCAATGTATCTGTTAAAAGAAAAAGTTTTAAAAGCTGTTGAGTGAGAATAGGTCATGAAGACTTGAGTAAAAGTAACCCTTTTTTTATATCTAACAGATGAGTATTCTGTTATCATAACTACTATAACATTAATGAGTACAAAATTCTATCAAATTATTCCATAAAACATGAGCATTATATATTTCCTTTTTCTCTTTTCTTTGCTCATTTAGTGTTTGTTTTAAAATACTCAACTGTTAGAAATGAAGTTAATTTAATCTAGTATTCATGACCTATTCTGACTGAATAGCTTTTAAAATTTTTCTTCAGCAGATACATTGACTCTGTTCATCTGATGATAGAATTCCCCAATTTAAGAACTACCATGAAAGGAGCTCTGGTAGCATAGTGGTTACCAGTCTGATTGCTAACCTCCTCAAGGTCAGCAGTTCAAAACTGCCAGCTGTTCGTGGGAGAAAGATGAGGCTTTCTACTCCTGTCAAGATTTACAGCCTCGGAAGTAAAAAAAAGCCTATGCAGGGTCACTATGAGTCGGAACTGACTCCACAGCACATAATCACCACTACCACCACCAGTTATCACTATAGAATTAAATTTGTTTTACTTTATTTGCTGCAAGTATACCCAAATTCAGACCTTAATTTTGTGGTTTCTTCTTTTATAATTTCAGGCAAATCCTAAGAGAGAACAACTGCCTACAAACCTTATTACAACACTTAAAATCTCACAGTTTGACCATAGTCAGTAATGCCTGTGGAACCTTGTGGAATCTCTCAGCAAGAAATCCTAAAGACCAGGAGGCATTATGGGATATGGGGGCAGTTAGCATGCTCAAGAACCTCATTCATTCAAAGCACAAAATGATAGCCATGGGAAGTGCTGCAGCTTTAAGGAATCTCATGGCAAATCGGCCTGCAAAATACAAGGATGCCAATATTATGTCTCCTGGTTCAAGCTTGCCATCTCTTCATGTGAGAAAGCAAAAAGCGCTCGAAGCAGAATTAGATGCTCAGCATTTATCAGAAACTTTTGATAATATTGACAATTTAAGTCCCAAGGCGTCTCATCGTAGTAAGCAGAGACACAAGCAAAATCTCTATGGTGACTATGTTTTTGACGCCACTCGGCACGATGATAATAAGTCAGACAATTTTAATGCTGGAAACATGACTGTCCTTTCACCATATTTAAATACTACAGTGTTGCCTAGCTCCTCGTCATCAAGAGGAAGCTTGGATAGTTCTCGTTCTGAAAAGGATAAAAGTTTGGAGAGAGAGCGAGGTCTTAGCCTAGGTGGCTACCATCCAGCAACAGAAAATCCAGGCACTTCTTCAAAGCGAGGTTTGCAGATCTCCACTACTGCAGCCCAGATTGCCAAAGTCATAGAGGAAGTGTCAGCCATTCATACTCCCCAGGAAGACAGAAGTTCTGGGTCTACCACTGAATTACATTGTGTAACAGATGAAAGGAATGCACTGAGAAGAAGCTCTGCTGCTCATGCACACTCAAACACTTACAACTTCACAAAGTCAGAAAATGCAAATAGGACGTGCCCTATGCCTTATGCCAAATTGGAATACAAGAGATCTTCAAATGATAGTTTAAATAGTGTTAGTAGTAGTGATGGCTATGGTAAAAGAGGTCAAATGAAACCCTCAATTGAATCCTATTCTGAAGATGATGAAAGCAAATTTTGCAGTTATGGCCAATATCCAGCTGACCTAGCCCATAAAATCCATAGTGCAAATCATATGGATGATAATGATGAAGAACTAGATACACCGATAAATTATAGTCTTAAATATTCAGATGAGCAGTTGAACTCTGGAAGGCAAAGTCCTTCACAAAATGAAAGATGGGCAAGACCCAAACACATAATAGAAGATGAACTAAAGCAAAGTGAGCAAAGACAATCGAGGAGTCCGAGCACAACTTTTCCCGTGTATAATGAGAGCACTGAGGAGAAACACCTCAAGTTCCAACCACATTTTGGACAACAAGAATGTGTTTCCCCATTTAGGTCAAGGGGAGCCAATGGTGCAGAAACTAATAGAGCGGGTTCTAATCATGGAATTAATCAAAACGTAAACCAGTCTTTGTGTCAGGAAGATGATTATGAAGATGATAAGCCAACCAACTATAGTGAACGTTACTCTGAGGAAGAGCAGCATGAGGAAGAAGAGAGACCAACAAATTACAGCATAAAATATAATGAAGAGAAACATCACATAGATCAGCCTATTGATTATAGTTTAAAATATGCCACAGATATCCCTTCCTCACAGAAACCATCATTTTCATTCTCCAAGAATTCATCTGGACAAAGCACTAAAACTGAACACATCTCTTCAAGCACTGAGAATGCATCCACACCTTCATCTAATGGCAAGAGGCAGAATCAGCTTCATCCAAGCTCAGCACAAAGCAGAAGTGGTCAGACTCAAAAGGCTGCCTCTTGCAAAGTTCCCTCTATTAACCAAGAAACAATACAGACTTACTGTGTAGAAGATACCCCAATATGTTTTTCAAGGTGTAGTTCATTGTCATCTTTGTCATCCGCTGAAGATGAAATAGGATGTGATCAGACGACGCAGGAAACAGATTCTGCTAATACTCTGCAAATAGCAGAACTGAAAGAAAGCAGTGGCACTAGATCAACTGAGGATACTGTGAGTGAAGTTCCAACAGTGTCTCAGCACATGAGAACCAAATCCAACAGACTCCAGGCGTCTGGTTTATCATCTTCAGAATCAACGAGGCACAAGGCTGTTGAGTTTTCTTCAGGGGCCAAATCTCCATCCAAGAGTGGTGCTCAGACACCAAAAAGTCCACCAGAGCACTATGTTCAGGAGACGCCACTCATGTTTAGCAGATGCACTTCTGTCAGTTCACTGGATAGTTTTGAGAGTCGTTCAATTGCTAGCTCTGTTCAGAGTGAACCGTGTAGTGGAATGATAAGTGGCATTATCAGTCCCAGTGACCTTCCAGACAGTCCTGGACAAACCATGCCACCAAGCAGAAGTAAAACCCCTCCTCCTCCTCCAACAGTTCAGACTAAGCGAGAAGCATCTAAAAGTAAAGCATCTAATGCTGAAAAGAGAGAGAGTGGACCTAAGCAAGCTGCTGTAAATGCTGCAGTTCAGCGAGTCCAGGTTCTCCCAGATGCTGATACTTTATTACATTTTGCTACAGAAAGTACTCCAGATGGATTTTCTTGTTCATCCAGTCTGAGTGCTCTGAGCCTTGATGAGCCATTTATACAGAAAGATGTAGAATTAAAAATAATGCCTCCAGTTCAGGAAAATGATAATGGGAATGAAACAGAACCTGAGCAGACTGAAGAATCCAATGAAAACCAGGAGAAAGAGGCAGAAAAACCTATTGACTCTGAAAAAGATCTGTTAGATGATTCAGATGATGATGACATTGAAATATTAGAAGAATGTATTATTTCTGCAATGCCAACAAAATCATCCCACAAAGCCAAAAAGGCAGCCCAGACTGCCTCAAAAGTACCTCCACCTGTGGCAAGGAAACCAAGTCAGCTGCCGGTTTACAAACTCCTACCATCACAAAACCGGTTACAAGCACAAAAGCACGGGATGCCACGGGTGTACTGTGTAGAAGGGACTCCTATAAACTTTTCCACAGCTACATCTCTAAGTGATTTAACAATAGAATCACCTCCAAATGAATTAGCTACTGGAGAAGGGGCTAGAGTAGGGGAACAGACAGGTGAATTTGAAAAACGAGACACCATTCCCACAGAAGGCAGAAGTACAGATGAGGCCCAGAGAGGAAAAACTTCATCTATAATACCTGAATTGGATGATAATAAGACAGAGGAAGGTGATATTCTTGCAGAATGTATTAATTCTGCTATGCCCAAAGGAAAAAGTCACAAGCCATTCCGTGTGAAAAAGATAATGGACCAAGTCCAGCAAGCATCTGCATCTGCATCTTCATCTGGAACCAACAAAAATCAGTTAGATGGTAAGAAAAAGAAACCTACTTCACCAGTAAAACCTATGCCGCAAAATACTGAATACAGGACACGTGTAAGAAAAAATACCGATACAAAAAACAATATGAATGCTGAAAGAACTTTCCCAGACAAAGACTCAAAGAAACAGAACTTGAAAAATAATTCCAACTTCAATGAAAAGCTGCCAAACAATGAAGATCGAGTCAGAGGCAGTTTTACTTTTGATTCACCTCATCATTACACCCCTATTGAAGGAACTCCTTACTGCTTTTCACGAAATGATTCTTTGAGCTCTCTAGATTTTGATGATGATGATGTTGACCTTTCCAGAGAAAAGGCTGAATTAAGAAAGGGCAAAGAAAATAAGGATTCAGAAGCTAAAGTTACCAGCCACACAGAAACAACCTCAAGCCAACAATCAGCTGTTAAGACACAGGCTGTTACAAAACATCCAATAAATCGAGGTCAGCCTAAGCCCATACTGCAGAAGCAGTCCACTTTTCCACAGTCATCCAAAGACATACCAGACAGAGGGGCAGCCACTGATGAAAAATTACAAAATTTTGCCATTGAAAATACTCCAGTTTGCTTTTCTCGTAATTCCTCTTTGAGTTCACTCAGTGACATTGACCAAGAAAACAACAACAACAAAGAAAATGAACCTGTCAAACAGAATGAGCCCCCTGATTCTCAGGGAGAGCCTAGTAAACCTCAGGCATTAGGTTATGCCCCTAAATCATTTCATGTTGAAGATACACCTGTTTGTTTCTCAAGAAATAGTTCTCTCAGTTCTCTTAGTATTGATTCTGAAGATGACCTTTTACAAGAATGTATAAGTTCTGCAATGCCAAAAAAGAAAAAACCTTCAAGACTCAAGGGTGATAATGAAAAGCATAGCCCCAGAAATATGGGTGGTATATTAGCAGAAGATTTGACACTTGATTTGAAAGACATACAGAGACCAGATTCAGAACATGGTTTATCTCCTGATTCAGAAAATTTTGATTGGAAAGCTATTCAAGAAGGTGCAAATTCCATAGTAAGTAGTTTACATCAAGCTGCTGCTGCTGCTTGTTTATCTAGACAGGCTTCATCTGATTCAGACTCTATCCTTTCGCTGAAATCAGGAATCTCTTTGGGGTCACCATTTCATCTTACACCTGATCAAGAGGAAAAACCCTTTGCAAGTAATAAAGGCCCACGAATTTTAAAACCTGGAGAGAAAAGCACATTGGAGACTAAAAAGATAGAATCTGAAAATAAAGGAATCAAGGGAGGGAAAAAAGTTTATAAAAGCTTGATTACTGGAAAAGTACGATCTAATTCAGAAGTTTTAAGCCAAATAAAACAGCCTCTTCAAACAAACATGCCTTCAATTTCTCGAGGTAGGACAATGATTCATATTCCAGGAGTTCGAAATAGTTCTTCAAGTACAAGTCCTGTTTCTAAAAAAGGCCCACCCCTTAAGACTCCTGCCTCCAAAAGTCCTAATGAAAATCAGACAGCCACCACTTCTCCTAGAGGAGCCAAGCCATCAGTAAAGTCAGAAGTAAGCCCTGTTACCAGGCAGACATCCCAACCAGGTGGGTCAAATAAAGGGCCTTCTAGATCAGGATCCAGAGATTCCACTCCTTCAAGACCCACCCAACAACCACTAAGTAGACCTATGCAGTCTCCAGGGCGAAACTCAATTTCTCCTGGTAGAAATGGAATAAGCCCTCCTAATAAACTATCTCAGCTGCCAAGGACTTCATCCCCTAGTACTGCTTCAACCAAGTCCTCTGGTTCTGGGAAAATGTCATATACCTCCCCAGGTAGACAGCTGAGCCAACAGAACCTAACCAAATCATCAGGTTTTTCCAAGAATGGCAGTGGTATCCCAAGAAGTGAGTCTGCCTCCAAGGGACTAAATCAAATGAATAATAGCAACGGATCCAATAAAAAGGTAGAACTGTCTAGAATGTCTTCAACCAAATCTAGTGGAAGTGAATCTGATAGATCAGAGAGACCTGTATTAGTACGCCAGTCAACTTTCATCAAAGAAGCTCCAAGCCCAACCCTACGGAGAAAACTGGAGGAATCTGCTTCATTTGAATCTCTTTCTCCATCTTCTAGGCCAAATTCTCCCACTAGATCACAGGCACAAACTCCAGTTTTAAGTCCTTCCCTTCCCGATATGTCTCTGACCGCACATTCATCTGTTCAGCCCGGTGGGTGGCGAAAACTCCCACCTAATCTTAGTCCTACTATAGAGTACAATGATGGAAGGTCAGCAAAGCGCCATGATATAGCACGTTCCCATTCTGAAAGTCCTTCCAGACTTCCAATCAATAGGTCAGGAACCTGGAAACGTGAGCACAGCAAACATTCGTCATCCCTTCCTCGAGTAAGCACTTGGAGAAGAACTGGAAGTTCATCTTCAATTCTTTCTGCTTCATCAGAATCCAGTGAAAAAGCAAAGAGTGAGGATGAAAAACATGTGAACTCTGTGTCAACAACCAAACAAAGTAAAGAAAACCAAGTACCCACAAAAGGAACGTGGAGAAAAATAAAAGAAAGTGATATTTCTCCCACAAATAGTACGTCTCAAACCACTTCCTCAGGTGCTACAAATGGTGCTGAATCAAAGACTCAAATTTATCAAATGGCACCTGCTGTTTCTAAAACAGAAGATGTTTGGGTAAGAATTGAGGACTGTCCCATTAACAATCCTAGATCCGGAAGATCTCCCACGGGAAATACTCCCCCAGTGATTGACAGTGTTTTAGAAAAAGGAAATCCAAATGCTAAAGATTCAAAAGATAATCAGGGAAAACAAACTGTGGGTAATGGTGGCAGTCTTCCTATATGCACCATGGGTTTGGAAAACCACCTGAACTCTTTTATTCAGGTAGACAGCCCAGACCAAAAAGGAACTGAGGCAAAACCGGGACAAAGTAACGTCCCTGCATCAGAGAATAATGAAAGCTCTATAGCTGAGCGTACACCCTTTAGTTCTAGCAGCTCAAGCAAACATAGTTCACCTAGTGGGACCGTTGCTGCCAGGGTTACTCCTTTTAATTACAACCCAAGCCCTAGGAAAAGTAGTGCAGATAGCACTTCAGCCCGGCCATCTCAGATCCCAACACCAGTGAATAACAACACAAAAAAACGAGATTCAAAAACGGACAACACAGAATCCAATGGAACTCAAAGTCCTAAGCGCCATTCTGGGTCTTACCTTGTAACATCAGTTTAAAAGAGCTGGAATGATGAAACAGAAAATTATGTGTTAATTACAACTGCTATGTAGAGATTTTGTTTCAAATGAAACTTTAAAAGACTGAAACATTTTGTAAATAGGTTTGATTCTTGGTAGAGAATTTTTGTTCTGGAAGCCATATTTGATAGTATACTTTGTCTTCACTGGTCTTATTTTGGGAGGCACACTTGATAGTTAAGAAAATGGTAAAGCCAAGTATATTTGTACAGTATGTTTTACATGTATTTAAGTAGCATCCCATACCATCATCCTTTAATTATTGCTTGTCTTAAAATAATGAACACTACAGATAGAAGATATGCTATATTGCTGTTATCAATCATTCTAGATTATAAACTGACTAATCATCAGGGAGAAATTGGTATTTATGCAAAAAAAAAACAAAAAAAAAACCTGTTTTAGTCATTGTGAGTTCATCTAATGTCATAATTAATCATGTGGCTGTGAAATTCACAGTAATATGGTTCCCCATGAACAAGTTTACCCAGCCTGCTGTGCTTTACTGCATGAATGAAACTGATGGTTCAATTTCAGAAATAATGATTAACAGTTCTGTGGTCACATGATGTGCATATATAGCTACAGTGTAACAATTAACACAATTTTGTGCTAAAAAAAAAATGTGTAACTGTAAAACTTTGAATGAAAACTATTTTACCTGAACTAGATTTTATCTGAAAGTAGGTAGAATTTTTGCTATGCTGTAACTTGTTGTATATTCTGGTATTTGAGGTGAGATGGCTGCTCTTTATTAATGAGACATGACTCGTGTCTCAACAGAAACTAAATGAACATTTCAGAATAAATTATTGCTGTATGTAAACTATTACTGAAACTGGTATTTGTTTGAAGGGTCTTATTTCAAATTTGTATTAATAATTATCAAAAGGGCCTCTTAAAAACTTATATAAATTTTTTCTTCAAATTCTATGCATTAAGAGTTAAATTCCTCTTACTGTAATAAAAACAAATGAAGAAGACTGTTGATGATGCATTGGCACTTAAACATTCCTGAAATTTTTCTTTATGTGGTTATTCTTGATACTTAATATTTTTCCACTTAAATGTTTTCTTTTTCTAAACTCCAGTGGAGCTCATTTGAAACAAATTCATAAGACAGCATTGTATACTACATAGACAGGATTAGGCATCTATCATAAGAGACCTGTATAGTTTCCTTTTTCATAATAGAATTCTAAACTTGGAAAATTAATCTATAATTCTTAGGCAGAAGCAGTCTTTTCCAAGCTTTATAATGTAACTGTCTTCCTTTCATCCTCTAAGTATATGTCTGGAATAAACACGTTTTGTCACCCTATATGTTATGGCTAAATTCCAGCAGTCAAGTACAGTTAGCACTTAGCCATACTCAGAAACTGCAAATCAGAAACTGCAAATCACATGGAACTCCAAAGGTAAAAATTTAATATGATTATCCCTGCCTATTTAGGAAAACGTATTGATGGTCAGGCAGAGTCTTAGGGTGTGTGTTCATATCCCCTTCTTTCAACATACCCCTTCCTTCTTGAAAGAAAATAAATGGATAAAGTAATCTGCAAAAATAATTTACTTGATATCTTCCCTGAATTTATTCTAAGATAACAGAGGGTGAAGATGATGACAAATGCTCATTTGTTCAATTTACATGTTCAATAAATTGAAGTAATCATTTTTTAATGTAATTCCTACACTTGGATTTGGAAAGGAAAATGATTTTTAGGCATGGTGGGGCATGAGGGGAGTAAACACATCTACTACCCATAAATCACGTTGTTAATTACCTGTCTTTTCTGTATTTATACCATATAATGAAGATGATTTTTTAAGCTAACATGCCAGTAAAGTGCTATGATTTGAATCAAAGTGTTTGACTCCAAAGTGCCCCATATTCTCCACTGCACCACCTTGCAAACACCTTAGTTTACTTCTCTGTAATTTATCTACATTCAAATTTTTGCCAAACTTTAAAAGAAATAGTTTGTGAATAATAATTGTTTATACTCAAAAGGCTGCCTTATACTACAGAGATACATGGTTTTTTTTGTTTCTTCCTTTAATTCTGATTTTCTATTTTCTGAATTACTGCATGCCAGTCTTTATAAAATACAAGAATATCTTTATTGAAGCGATGGCATTTAAATCAATTAAGTAAAATTGCCTTTGATTCAAGTAAACGGAAAAAAACACAACAGTACTGGAAGTGAAAGAAGAGTGCCTTCCACATGTCAGAAAACTCAGGTATTCCTGTACCAACACCTGGACTAGAAGAATGGCCAATAACTCCACATTGTCCGTTTAGGGAAAGGTTCTGGATGAGACTCTAGTTAGAGATGATTAATAGAGGGGCAAAATTGCAATTCTTTAGAAATTCAAAGGGTACAGGCCAAATAACCATAGTATATGCCTGTTAAAAGTGACTAACACCAGTTGTATAATGGGTTAAGCATTGTGCTGCTAACTGCAAGATCAGCAGTTCAAATCCACCAGCCGCTCCATGGGGCAGGTGGGGGGGGGTGCGGAATCTGAAGCTTTCTGCTTATATAAAGATTTACAGCCTCAGAATCCCTGCATAGGGTCCCCATAAATCTGAACTGACTAGCACACAACAAATACCCTAGTGTTAAGGATTAGGGAAGAATTGTAATGTCTGCTAATAAAAGTGCAGAGCAGTGCCCTATCTAGCTTTAGAACAAAGCAAGGCAGTGGTTTTCAGACTAGAGTGCATTTGAATCATCAGAAGTGCTTATTAAAATTAAACTCAGCCCCGCTCTCATAATTTTTTACTTAACTTGGTTTGAGGTGAGGCCTGTGAATTAGCATTTCTAGCAAGTTTCACAGGAGCTGCTGCTGGACTGAAGAGCGCACTTGAGAATCTGCCCTCAGTTTTCACAGTGAAGCTTCTTGAGTGAATGCTTTCAGCTCCAGTTACTTAACAACTGAAACTTAAATCTGACAAAGTACTACTTACCAACCAATTGGAACTTTTCTCTCCTTCCTCTAGATGGTACAAATTTGAATGTTGATTTGATACAGCCCATCTCACATCCAAAGTGATGGATAAACTTGCCTGACATGTATAAATAAGTAATTTGTCAGACAGTGGCTCTGAGGGCTCAGCTAACCTTGACACAGTTATTGTAAAAATCAAGTACTTTAGGAATTTCTCATTTGAATTTGCATTAAGATCAGAAGACACTGTCTCTATGAAAAAGGAAGCTTTAAGGAAAGATTGATTTCTGTGAAAAATTGCCCAGATTATTATTTACAATAGGAATGCTTAACAACCAGATACAACCTGGGAAAGTTTTCTATGAGGGAAATAGTGAAATAAAGGATAAGCTTCATACAAATAGCACTTTCATTATGTAAAATGTGGGTCATGGTACTAACACAAGGTTAATTATGTGAAGGGCTGAGGATAGAAACCAGTGCAATATAGAGTTTCATCGTATCTAAGATAGGAAAAGAACAGTGCAAGAATACAAAAATTGCCAGAGCTGAAGACAGATTGAGTAGTCAGATCATTAAGACTTGCCAAACAATGATTTTTCAAAAGTCCTGGTGGCCAAAAGAGTATAAATTTTTATATTTTCTAATGAGCATATTCCCCTCATGCTGATTTTAAAATACTACATTGTACTGTTGAAGCCTATCGAATGTGACTCCTGTAAACACCAAGTCATTTTCCTGTCATTCTTGTATCTTTTTCTGTAGTCTTTAAACCTATACACTGGGTTTTGTTAGGCCTTTAATGCTTCTGTCAACTTGTATGTTCTAAATGTATAATACTGTTCTTGGTGCTAAATACACTTTCTTCTGATTTTCAGGATAATTCTTTACATTTGTGACTATTTTCTTGAAGTTATGTGATTGTTAACATTTTTAAAATTAAAAATGCTCAAACTTACTGCTTACAAGTGAAGGTGACCATTGAATTTTAAGTAACATTAGTGAGAAATAACTGATAGAGATGTCAAACCTTACTTGCCACACCTACATCTTTTGGAATCTAAACACTTAGCCCCACTGATTGGTCATTGAACCATGTACGCACAGTCTTGCACCAGAGATGGATTCATCATTGGCTGTCAGTGCCCAAAGAAACTGTGGCCTAGTTATTTATATATATATATATAAATAATGTTTTATATATATATATATAACTGGGTTAGTCAATCTGAGGTAAAAGCCACAAGAAATTTTCAGTGTGATAATTGAGTAATGAAACTAAAGGACTATGTAGAGTAAGGCTTAGGTTGCTGATTTGCCACATGAAGCTAAAGCTAAAGGAATCCAATCAGCGCACATGAGAGGCAGACAGCAAGTAAGAGAAGGACTGAGTAGAGTTTCTAGCTCCTGGGATGACTTCAGTTCTGTCATTTTTTTAACTAGTTCTACTTTTCCTGAGCTTGGAACCTTTGTAAATTTCTAAGCTGGGTTTCTTCTAAAAGTAACTTGTAACTTACAGAAAAATGTTATTAGATGTATCTTAAGGAGGACTTCTGATGTGGCACTGTAGGATCAGCACTGGACTGCAAACCACAAGGTTGGCAGTTCAAAATCACCTACTGCTCCTTGGAACCCTATACAGGGACTCTTAAGACTTAGAACCAACTCGGCACTTAACAAAAAACATATATCTTAAGGAATTTTTAATTTAAAAAAATAAAGCTTTTTAAAAACACGTGAGGGGGAGGAGGGGAACACCAGGAGTAGATTGCCTACCAAAAAAAAAGGCAAAAGTTTTGGCATCAGATTTCCTTCTGCAATACAAAATGCCAAACACTGAAAACAAAAAGGAACAACTTATGTAGCCTTTTGAAAGAAATGTGTTACCTAAGAATTCTGTAAGCAGCCAAACTAGCATTCAATTCACATGAAATACTTGTACCATTCAGATTCTAATTATAGTTATAATCAATAAGACTTTCTCTAAACCACAAGATACTTATTTTTAAAATATTAGATAACTTCGCTCTTTCTCTCTTCTGCTGGGGATCTGGGACTCTATAATTGTGTTGCTTGGAGGTCACATAGCCTCCCTTCCACTATCGGAAAACCCCATTTTTGCCTTTGATTTTGATTTTGGCTTTGTTTTATACCCGACTGGAGCTGTTTGGCTGCCACATAAAAGATTAAAAAGGGA
>NW_006408848.1:2009821-2018441 GCF_000296735.1 Chrysochloris asiatica
TTCTAAGAGGCCAGAAAAGCCCTCTTGGACATTACACTACTAAAAACAACACCCAAGCCAGACCAGTTATCCCTAAATGTCAAAATCCTCTGCTGCCTTCCTTGCTATATAAGAAAAGAGTCAGCACTTATTCACATTGTTCTTAAGTGCCATTGAGTCAGTTTCCTACACACGGTCATTATGGGTAAGAACCGACTGGACTGCACATAGCAACAACAATAAAAGACATATAAAGAGATCCAGAATAGAGAAAATATGCAACCAAACTTGCACAAGCAAATGCAAAGCAGCAGTAACTAACAATAATAGCAAAGTACAATTCTGGATAAAAAGCATCAAAGAGAATATGAAGTTTCCTTTAGATGCCAAATGATACAGCATCAAATGTGTGAAACCAAACTTAAAAGGAAAAATGACAAAAACCATGGTACCAGGGAGACTGTATTCCTTGAATTTGCTTTTTTTTTTTTTAGTTAAAAGTAAATAGTTTGACAGATGAAGTTTGTACAAAACAAAGGGTTAAATTGTTTAAAACCACAGTTTCCTTTGAGAGTGGTTCCTGTTAAAAGGAAAACTGAAAATTCAGTGGTTGAGAACCTTGCTGTTTGGGATCTGTAAAGTTAAGCCTGAAATTAAGATGGAAAGAGGGTTGGGGAAAATACGCTTTGTTAAGAAAACTAGTAGAGCCAATCGGTTAAGGTCTTGGCTACTAACAAAAGGAAGTTGGTTCAAACTGACCCAGTAAACCTGGTGATCTACTTCCGAAAGGTCATAGTCGTAAAACCCTATGGAATAGTTCTCTGCACCTATGAGGTCACCATGAGTTGGAAACTTCTTGACAGCAACAAAAAAATGAGAGGCAAGAATTTGGAATTTGGGGAGTAGTCCAGGAATGAAGAGCTGCCAAGATAATGAGGAAGGGAAAAAGTAAAGAAAAGGCAGCTACACAGTGCAAGGTCTAGGTCCTATGTGGAATAGCCTAGCCAGAAACAACCTGGTGATTATGGGGCAACAATGATTTTAGAAACTGATGTACACTACTTCAGTTGAAACTATAAATTCTTTGCAAAATCAGTACCATGCATTTACTTGTTTTGACCACAAGGTTAGTGGTTCAAGCTCACCAGTCACTCTTTGGAAACAGAATCGCTATGGGTTGGAACTGACTGGACGGTACTTAACAACAGAAACAATTAGCTTCCTCATTACATTATCAACTATTATTTAAGTCTAGTAAAAATTAGATTCCAGAGCCCTAATAGTGCAATAGTTAAAGTTCTCACCTACTAACTGAAAAGTGAATGGTTGGAACCCATCAGCTGCTTTCAAGAAAATGATGTGATATTCCGCTTCCATAAAGATTTACAGACTTGGAAACCCAGTCAGGCAGTTCTGCTCACTCCTATAGAGTTGCTATGAGTTGGAATCCATTTGTTTTTGTTGTTTTTAAGTGCTGTCAAGTCGGTTCCTATTCACAGAGACCCCATGCACTGCAGAACAAAACACTGCCCAGTCCTATGCCATCTCAAAATTGTTACACTTGAGCCCATTGCTGCTGCCACTGTATCAATCCATTTACTTAGGGGTCTTTCTCTTTTACTGCCCCTCCACTTTACCAAACATGATGACCTTCTCCAGGGACTGGACCTTCCTCATAACATGTCTGAAGTATGAGAGAAGTCTCACTATCCCGGTTTCTAAGGAGCATTCTGGCTGTACTTTTTCCAACACAGATTTGTTTTGTTCTTCTGGAAGACCATGGCACTTTTAATATTCTTCACCAACATCATAACTCAAATGCACCAATTCTATGATCTTCCTTAGTCATTCTCCAACTTTTGCATGCATATGAGGATACTGAAAATACCGTGGCTTGAATCAGGCGCCCCTTGGTCCTCAAACTGACATCTTTGCTCTTAAACACTTTAAAGAGGTCTTGTGTAGCAGATTTGGTTAATGCAATATGTTGTTTGATTTCTTGACTGCTGCTTGAGTGTTGATAGTGGATCCAAGAAAATCGAAACCTTTGACAATTTCAATCTTTTCTCCATTTATCACAATGTTATTTATAGATCCAGTTGCGAGGATTTTTGGTTTCTCGAAGTTGAAGTGCAACCCATACTGGATGCAGTGTTCTTTTTATCTTCATCAGTAAGTATTTTAAGTCCTTTATACTTTCAGAAAGCAAGTTGTGTCATTTGCATATCACAGGTGGTTAATGACTCTTCCTCCAAATCCTGATGCCATGTTCTTCATATATTATGAAGCTTCATATATCAGCTTCTTAGGTAATGTGCTCACCATACAGATTGAATAAGTGTGGTGTAAGAATTCAACCTTGATGCACACCTTTTCTGATTTTAAATCATTCAATATCCCCTTGTTCTGTTCGAATGACTGCCTCTTGGTCTCTATGCAGGTTTCTCATTAGCCCAATTAAGTGTTCTTATATACCCATTCTTCAAGATGTTATCCAGAGTTTGTCACGGAGACCAGCTCTCCACGGGGGTCGTGGGACACGAGAGGATATGCGGAATCAGCGGTGAAGAAGAAATGAATGAATACAGTCAAAAGGCTTTTCAGCTTGCTGTGCTGTCCAGCTGTTCTCTCCAGCTTCTGCCTTCTGCTTTCTGCCTCTGCCTCCTACTTCTTTCTGCCTCTGCCCCTACTGCCTCTACTCCTGCTCTCTGCTTTCCTCTGCTGCTTCTGCCCTCTTTCTCTTTCTCCTACTTTCTGCTGGCCCAGCTCAGCAAGTCTTTATTTTTTATACTTAAAACTACACAGTACATGCATTGACACTTTTATAATTTCTTGAATTATTACACAGTTAGTCACAACATTCTTGCACCTGGTCATTAGACAACCTTGACAAAAATACTTCTGTAATGTTCAGACTGCCTTCATCTCCTTTCCCAGTATGAGATAGACTGTTTCTTCTTGTTTCTACTAAAAGATTATAAACTTTCTATCCTACATAATGTGCTATTATTTTCATAATAAAGGTATTCATTAAATCACTTAGAAGCTATGTGGCATAAAGCCCAACCTGGCTACTTGCTGCAAGAAGTGTGGATTATTAAGTCAAAACTATCCTTCACTTAAGTTCATTATTTTCTGCTTGTTTACGCAGGTGCTTGTATGTAGGGGTTTGTGAATTCTAGCTAGTGACAGAATGTGGTGAGGTCTATCGGGGTAGATCAGCTTGACTCTAATATGCTATCTGCCTTTGTGGTCTCACAAATGCAGTTACTTAGGTTTTCTAATGAAAGGGAGTAATTTACACAATTTCTCTTTGTATTCAATCCACCAAAGCTGAAAGCAATTGCTGCTAAGCTAGTTTTTCCTAAGGTTTGTAAAATTCATAATGAAAGGCTGTGAATATGGCCATTTTATATATTTTTATAAGTAAATTTAGGAATACTTTAAAGAGAAAGTAGAAAGCAATTTCTGAAAGCCATCTGTCTCGCAAGATGACTCTTCTTATTTGCTGGAACTGTGTCAAGCAGCAAATTGAAGCCATCCTCTACCCTCAACGGCTCCCAGCACTGATGCCATGTTCTTCATATATTATGAAGCTTCATATATCAGCTTCTCGGGTAATGTGCTCACCATACAGATTGATTAAGTGAGGTGGAAGAATTCAACCTTGATGCACACCTTTTCTGATTTTAAATCATTCAGTATCCCCTTGTTCTGTTCGAATGACTGCCTCTTGGTCTCTATGCAGGTTTCTCATTAACACAATTAAGTGTTCTTATATTCCCATTCTTCAAAATGTTATCCAGAGTTTGTCATGGATAAGCATTTCACACAGTTGAAAGCCTTTGTATAGTCAGTAAAGCACAGATAAACATCTTTCTGGTATTCTCTGCTTTCCACCAAAATCCATATGACATCAGAAGTGATATCCCTAGTTGTATGTCCTCTTCTGAATCTGGCTTGAGTTTCTGGCAGTTCCATGTCACTGTATTGTTGCAGCCAATTTTGAGTTATCTTCAGCAAAATTTGACTGACATGTAATATTAATGATATAGTGTGATAATTTCTGCATTCCTTTGGTTCATCTTTCTTTGGAATGAGCACAAATAATGTATCTCTTCCAATCAGTTGGCCAGGTGAAATATGTCTTCCAAATGTCTTGGCATAGATGATTGAGTGCCTGTAGTTCTTCATCAGTTTGTTGGAAGATAATTTGTATTCCACCAATTCCCAGGGTCTTGTTCTTTGCCAATACCTTCAGTGTACCTTGGGTTTCTTTCAGTACCATTGGCTCTTGATTATATCCTACCTCTTGAAATGGTTGAACATTGTTCATTTCTTTTTGGTACAGTGACTCTGTATTCTTTTCATCTTCTTTTAATAATTTCTGCATAATTCAATATTTTGCCCATAGAATATTTCAGTATTGCAAGTCAAGGCTTGAATTTTTTCTTCAGTTCTTTAATTTGAGAAATGCTGAACATGTTCTTCTTTTTTGGTTTTCTAACATCTCATTATAATACTTGACTTTGTCTTCTAGAGCTGTCCTTTGAGAATTTGTGTTCAGCTCTTTACCTCCTCATTTCTTTCATTTGCTTTAGCATCTCTACACTGGAGAGCAAGTTTCAGAGTTTCTTCTTGAGACTCTGAACACAACACATCCATTTTGGTGTTTTCCTTCTTTCTTGTTTTTTTATTGACCTTTTGCTTTCATTCTATATGATGTTCTTGATGTCATCCAACTCTTCTGGTCTTAAGTCATTAGTGTTTACTACATCAAATCTGTTCTTGAGATGATCTCTAAATTCAGGTGACATGTATTCAAGGTCCTATTTTGGCTCTCATGGACTTGTTTTAATTTTCTTTAACTTCATCCTGAACCTGCATAGGAGTAATTGATACTCTGTTCCACAGTCTGTCCCTGGTCTTGCTTTGATTGATGATATTGAACTTTTCCACCATCTCTTCCCATAGATGTAGCCAATCTGGTGAAATTTATTTGTACAGTCATCTTTTATATTGTTTTAAAAAGGTAGTTGTAGTGAGTAAGTGTGCCTTGGCTGGGATGTCTGGACATGTTGAGTGCCTTCTCTTTGTTATGTGGCCTTTTTTATTGGTGGGGTCGGGGGAGTGAGCTTTTTCCCAGAATGATGACTGGTCTTGCAAACTTCTACCATGTGATCTTCAGCATCATTTTGTCATTAAAGGCTGTATATTCCAGCTACCTCTTTGTTTCCAACTTTCTATTTCCAATCACCAGTACTTATCACTACATTTTGATTGCATGTTTGAATAATTTCACACTGAAGAAGTTATTAGAATTCTTCAATTTCATCATCACTGGTTTTAGTGATAGATACATAAATTTGAATAATAGTGGTATGGTCTTCCTTATAGATGTATGGATATTATCCTATCACAGACAGTGTTGTACTTCTAGACAAATCTTGAACTGTTCTTTTCGATGGTGAATATAATGCCATTCCCCTTCAGTTTGTCGTTCCCAGCAATCATTATGATTGTCAGATTCTAAATGGCCAGTACCAGCTCATTTCAGCTCATTAATGCGTAGGATAGTGATCTTTATGCATTTCATTTCATCTTTGACAACTTCTAGTTTCCCTAGGTTCATATTTTCTGAATTACATGTTAAGATTATTAATGGATGTCTTCAGCTGTTGCTCCTCATTTTTAGTTGTTCCCCATTAGCCAATGAAGGTCCTAAAAGCTTTATTCCATTTGCATCATCACAGTCAACTCTATGTTGAAGAGGCTGGCCTTCCTCACTGGTATTTTGAGTGCCTTCCATCCCGAGGGACTCATCTTCCAGCATTGCATCTGACAATACTCTGGTGCTATTCATAATGTTTTCATCTTCTGACATTTCATCTAACAATGTCCCCCTGCTATTCATAAGGTTTTTAAGTGGCTACACAGGGTAGCTATGAGTCTGAACCCAACTTGAGGGCACTTAACAACAACAACGAACAGTCAGAAGTATTGTGGCTCTCCTTCTCCCTAGTCTGTTTTAGTAGTCTGGAAGTTTCACTGAAACTTGTCCACCATAGATGACCCTGCTGGTGTTTAAAATAATGGTGGCACAACATCTAGCATCACAACAACAATACAAACCACTGTAGTATAACCAACTGACAAATGAGTGGCTGGAATCAATTTGTTGGCACCAGATTTTATGAATTAGACTTCAGTGCTCACCAATACAATGTAGAAGAAGTGACATTCTACTACTACTACAGTCAGGCATTAAGAAGGCCTGGCATCTTTCACTTTTATACTGCAGGAAGCCAGCCATCATTCTGTGGAAAAGCTCAACCACAACAAAGAAACAAAAAACAAAAGGACACACAACACAGAGTAGGTGCCCAGCTAGTCCTCAACTGTTCCAGTCATCCCAGCCAAGGCTGACACAGAGGAGGAAAAAAGTAATTTTGGACTGCCTACCTCTGGCAGATGCCAGATAGAACAGTTCTTACTGAGCCCTACCCAAATCACACAATCATGAAAAGAAGAAAAAAAGATTGCTGTTGTTTTGAAGCACAATGCTTTAAAGTGTTTGTTACACAGCAATAGAGAACTGAAATAGGCAGCCATCTCATTAATCAAATAAGCCCAAATAAATCTGAATTGTCTGATGGATTGAACCTGAGTTCATATTTACAAGCTGTTTGCACATACATTCCTTCCCTTAGATTTGCGAGCAACTTAAGAAGCAAGAGTTGACTAGTATTTACGTGTATTCCTAGTATGTCTTGGTGTCTAGTGTACAGTAGTTTCTCAGTGTGTGGCACTGGGGTTAAAGCACCAGACTGCAAAGCTGTTTGAACTGCAAGGTCAGTGGTTCAAACTCACCAACTGCTCCTTGGAAACCCTATACAGGGTCGCTATGGGTCATAATTGACTCCATGGCACTTAACAACAATAAGTAATGATTCACACTGGTATTAATCTACCATTATTCCTCTTCACACCTTTTCTACCAAAGATCTCCCGCCATCTCCCTCCCTGCTCTACAGACACATATATATTAAACTGCTTTCAATTCCTACTCAGTTATCTCAGGAACATTTCTCTTGCCTATCTTGATCTTCTCTTTTTATTTCTTTTGTGAATTTCCCCACCTGTTATGGTTTGAACTGTGTTCTCAAAAAATGTGTTAGAATCTTAATCTATGGATGTAATCCTGGTTTTTAATACGGTTTTTGGCTAATGAGACAACACCATGGTAGGGTGTGTTCTAATCACTTCTGAGTTCTAAAAAAGAGCAACTTATACATGGACACTGGGGAAGGAGGGAAACAGACAACAGAAACATGCATCTATAAGTTTAGAAACTCCAAGGAGTATTGGCAGCTACTCAAAGAAGAAATAGACAAGGACGAGTCTCCACATGCAAGAGCTATGCCCTGGATTTGGATGGATCCGATATTAGGGTCTGAAGATGTTACTTAAGCAGGTCTAGCAAGACCCACTTGAGGTTGGCACAAATAGCACACACAAAAAACAAGCAAAGTTGATTAAGCTATATACAGTACACTTCTCAGAGGAGGAAAGTGGACTTTTCTCTCGCCAGTGAGAGAGAATGCTGGCTTTCTGTTCTCTTTCCTTCTTTATAGGGTTTTTGGCTACTCTCCCTCAAGTTTAATTCTGATTGGTGGCAGAGTCTATGTGGCACATATTCTTTTTTTTTTTTTTTTTTTTTTTTTGTCTAGTACTGCTCTTTTCTCAGAAGGGCTCAGTTTCCTGGAATTGTTGCTTCAAAAGTGCCAGGTGTTGAGGTGTAGTTAGGTTGGCTGTTCAGTTCCTACTTTGTTTCTAATAGGAGTACTAGCCTCCTGAAGTGTGAGAAAATAAATGTCTGTCCTTCAAAGCCACTCATTGTGTTGTGTAACAGCAGTATTAGGGAACTGAGACAACACCAAACGAATAGCCTTAACCAAGGTAAACTGACTTTAGTGACATGTATACGAACAAAAAGAAGACTGATAAAGATGAGATATGAAAACAAATGCTATCAATCACTAAAGCCCTTTCATTATCTCCATTTTTTATGTCCAACTTTATTCTCCTGTCATTTAACCTGCCTTTTCACAAGCATAAATATTTCTTAATTTTTTTTTCCTTTTCTATCATCAATATGATAATAGTGGGAGTCCTGGTATGGCGCTGTGGGCTAATGTGTCAGATTGCAAAGTCATTTAAACTGCAAGGTCGGTGTTTCAAGCTCACCAACTGCTCCTTGGAAACCCTATACAGGGTCACTATGGGTAGGAATCGACTCGACCACACTTAACAACAACACCTAAAATGAGGGGATAATGAAAGCATGAAGTGACTGGCTTACAAGTTTTCAAGAGGGTGTTTAGTTTAAGAGTGTTGGGGGGAAGGTAGAGTCCCCAATGAATTGTTTTCATCTTGTCTAGACGGTCTGGTGAAAAGAAATGGAGATAGGATTCTTATGATTTAATAGTGAGTAATTAATAAGGAGCTCTAGTAGTGTAGTGATTACGAATTGGGCTGCGAACCACAGTTCGAAACTACCAGCTGTTCCACAGGAGAAAGATGAGGCTTTCTGCTCCTGTAAAGATTTACAGCCTCGGAAACCCTGTACAGGGTCGCTATG
>NW_006408848.1:2019543-2022691 GCF_000296735.1 Chrysochloris asiatica
CAATAGTATAAAACTGATGTTCTCCCATGTAAACTATCATTCAGTTCACAATACAAACTTAAAAGAAAAAAAAAAAAACTTGCTATTAAGTGGTGGGCTTGAACTGCCAACTTTGTGGTTCATAGTTCAGTGCTTATCATATAGAGCCACTGCATTTCCCCATTGTTACAGAGCTCAAATAAAATTTGATAAAAATTGAAAGAAAAAAAAAATCTGTTCCATTCAGCAATCCCATGTACAAGAGAATGATACACTGCCCAGTCCTGTGCCATTCTCAGAATTGCTGTCAGTCCCTCTCTTTGAGAGTCCCTTCCTAGTTCTCACTTATGCTTTATTACATGTATGTAGCTTCAGATTATCTGCTTCATTTTCCAGTCTTTTTATCTATGCATAAAATATTCATTTGCTTAGAATAAGGATTTGCCTTTCATAATGTATTGACAATGTGAAAGCCTATGCTATGCATTTTAAAGGTTGAATGTATTTGGAAGGTAGGAGGGGTGTACATCGTGTGAATTTCTTTTTATAGGAATCAAGTGTCCTCTAAACAGGGTAAGATTTATTTGAAGCAACACCTAGTAATATAGCACTAAGAAGCTATGAAGAAAATTGAGAGGCAGGAATCTCTGGTATAGAAGTCAGAGGCTCCCAGTAAGACCTCCTTTAGTATCTATGCTCAGCATTCATCAGCGTGACCCGGCAAAGGTAGACAACGCATAAATTGTTACGTGCCGTAGAGTCGGTTCCAACTCATAGTGACCGTTGCACAGGGTTTCCGAGACTGTAAATCTTTACGGGAGCAGAAAGCCTCATCTTTCTCTCACGGAACGGCTGGTAGTTTCGAACTGCTGACCTTCATGTTAGCAGCCCGAAACCACTACACTACCACAGCTAGAAATTAATAGTTTTAATGATGACACGTGCACCTAAATACCACTTGTAGGCGGGATCGGAAAAAGGAAGGACTCTGAAGCTTTCGTGTCCTCTCGCGGGATTCTCTACACGCCACGTCAGAGGCAAGAACTCCGATTCGCAACGAAAGAGGCAAGAACAAATGCACGGCGAAAGCCAGGGACGCAGAGACGTTCCGGAGGGCAGGACTTCCGCCGGAAGACGGGACTGTCTCTCAGCGCTGATTTCCGGTCAGTTTTCTCTGTACTAAATCCAAGCTGGCTCAGTGCGCTCACCGGTGGAAATGGCTTGCGCCACTTCGCGGTCCCCTGCCGACCAGGACAGGTGAGTCCCGGGGAGTGGGTCCTGCGGAAGAAAGGGGCAGGTTACCAGTAATGCTGCGCCGCCCGCCTTTGAGAACTGCCTGCCCGGTGGGGCTCTGCCCTGGCTACAGCCCCCTCGCCTTTGCCGGGGAGCTCGTTCTAATTCCAAAACTTTGGGTTCTTTAAAGTCGTTCATATTTATAATATCATTCTTTTTTTTTTTTTTTTTGTATAAGGGAATAGGTCCCAGCTTCAGAACAGGCAGCAGTATCTAAGCATTGTTTTGCTCGTGTGTGTGTTTTAACAATGATCTTCTCTAATAAGTGACGTTGGTTTCTCCACCTAAGAAAGCTTCCTTTTTATGTAAGTTAAGAGGGACAACTTGAAAAAGAAAAGCCAAAAGTAATAGCGTACGTGTGTCGGCAACAGTGATGATGGCTAAGTGAGTTTAGAGAAATACTGTTCTGCTGATCCCAGCTGTGCTTTTTTCCTGTGTCAGGTTCATTTGTATCTACCCTGCTTATTTAAATAACAAGAAGACCATCGCGGAGGGACGGCGCATCCCCATAAATAAGGTGAGAGAATGACTGCACCTTGGTTGACCCTTTAGAGGTGGGAGGGCTGTCATGTTAGACTCACAAGAATTTCTTTTACTTTTATTACATTTCTGTAGAATCTCTGAAGAACAGCATTAAGAATGGGGAAACATTCCTTAGCATTGGTAAGACCAGAAAGGCGTTAATTTGTAGCAATAGAGATTTCCTAAAGCTTTCCTCACGTGTTTTATGTTTCAGTTTGTAAATGGACGTTAAGACAGTCTTAAAAAGATGCACTCTTTACAAAGGAAATTACAATCCTCGCATTATATAATATAATGTCAAGAATATGGTTGAGTTTGTAAAAATATACAACAAAGATTTGAAGAAAAGTCAAGTAAAGTGTTTAAAAGAATATAATTTCTCCCTTGTGCTCTTTGTTAAAGTTTAGAAAGTGTCAAATACCAAGTAAAGAATCTTTGTTGAAGTTTTTATTGTCAAAATTGATGTCATATTATGTTTTTAAAGAGTCATACACATTTTTGGTCAAAAGCAATGAGTTATTTAATAGCTTCCATTTTGCTGCCTGAATATGTAAAAGAAAGTGTATTCTGCCTGCATCAGGGTGAAAGAGAGGCTGCCAAAGTACTATTTCAGAATAGTGCCTGACATCAAACCACTGTGACAGGCCTCCTGTAGCAAGTCCTAAATTAATTTGGAGAATGATTGCAATTGTTTTTGTTGATGTTGTGAAGTGCCAATTGTAGGAAGGAGTAAAGACAAGCATAGATTGGTTAGTTGATTGTTTATATTGCTGTGCTGTCTGCTTATTCACAAAATTTGTAGGCTTGGGTAACAGCACCCAAAAGATTGCTTCATGTCCCTTCCAGTTACTGTCCCCTTATGTCCTCCCACAGGATTAACTACTCTTCTGGCATCTAACACCGTACTTTACTTTTACATATTTTTGAACTTTATATGTTGTTCATCTTGTTAGGTGCCACCGAGACGGTACCAACCCATAGTGACCTTATACACAACAGAACAAAATGCTGCCCAGTCCTGGGCCAACCTTACAGTTGTTGCCACATTTGAGCCCATTGATGTTGCCACTTTGCCAATCCATCTCGCTGGGGGTCTTCCTCTTTATATCTGACCCTCCACCTTACCAAACATGATATCCTTCTCCAGCAACTGGTCCCTCCTGATAATGTATCCCAAATATGAGAGACGAAGTTTGGCCATCCTGGCCTCCAAGGAGCACTCTGGCTGTACTTCTTCCAACACAGATCTGTTGGTTCTTTTGGCAGCCCATGGCATTTTCACTATTCTCTTCCAACACCATAACTCCAAAGCATCAATTCTTATATGGTCTTCCTTATTCACTGTTCAGCTTTC
>NW_006408848.1:2023116-2028635 GCF_000296735.1 Chrysochloris asiatica
TTTTCTTCATAGAACCCAGCTTCTCGTATTGTTTGCTCAGCATACAGGTTGAGTAAGTATGGTGAAAAAATACAACTCTGTCACACACCTTTCTTAAGAACTTTATATAAATAGAATTAGGTACTATGTACTCTTGTGTCTTGCTTTTTTCATTGAACTTCGTACCTCTGAGATTTATCCACATTTTTAGTGTAAATTGTTAATCCTCATTCCTCTTAGCAGGGTTTCTGAAAAGCATTGTTGACATTCGGGACTGGATATTTCTTTAGTATGGCACTGTGGGTTAATGTATTGTTGTAATGTAATGCAATGTTGGTTTGAACCTCAAAAGTCGGTGGTTCAAGCTTACCAGCTGCTCCTCAGAAACCCTGTACAGGGACACTATGGGTCAGAACCGATTCGACAGCACTTAACAACAATAATTCTTTGTTGTGGGAGACTGTGCTAATGGATTTTAAGATGTTTAGTAGCTCTCTTCTACCTACACATGCACACAGAATTGTGGCAGTCAAAATGGTCTCCAAATATTGTCAGATGTCCCTTGGGAAGCAAAATTGCCCGTTTCAAAACCCCTAAAGTATTACATTATGTGAGTATACCACAGTTCATTCTGTTGTTGATGGACAGTTGTGCTATTTCTAATTTGGAGCGAATCTAAATTTTACTGCCATGAACATTCTTGAACTTGTCGTTTGGTGAATGTATTTTTGCTTTTTTTTGGCTATAAACCTAGGAGTGCAATTGCAGGGAATGCCTGCATATGTTCTGCTTTAATGTAGTTTTCCAAAGTCATTATATCTGTAATAACTGTAATCTGTTCTCATTGAGAACCGTGCTAAGTGCTAGGGAATGCCATATGTTGTTGTTGTTAAGTGCCGTCCAGTCGATTCCGACCCATAGCGACCCTGTATAGGGTTTCCAAGGAGCAGCTGGTGAGCTTGAACCGCCGACCTTGCAGTTCAAATGACTTTGCAGTCTGGCACATTAACCCACAGCGCCATACCAGGACTCCAGCAAATGCCATATACTGGTGAACAAAGACTTTTCCTGGTGGTTTGCATTTTGTTAGAAGGGAAATGGACATGCGAGGATGAGTGATACTATTACCAGAATTAGTATCAAAATAACTACCTGGTAAAATAAATTAACCTAGGATTTTGAAATGTGCTTTGTCATCGTATTTGAAAGGATTTACACAATAGTGTAGTAGCGGTAGTGGTTACGAATCGGACTATGAACCACAAGGTCAGCAATTCAAAACTACCAGCTGTTCTATGGGAGAAAGATGAGGCTTTCTGCTCCTGCAAAGATTTACAGCCTTGGAAACCCTGTGCAGGGTTGCTGAGTCGGAACCGACTCCACAGCACATAACCACCATAGTAGTAATCAACTTCAGGCTGATTTGTTTAGTGTTGTTATTTTGTTTTTAATTATTTCAGGCTGTTGAAAATCCTACCGCTACAGAGATTCAGGATGTATGTTTAGCAGTTGGACTTAATGCATTTCTTGAGGTATGATGTGATTCTTTATACTAGTTTCCACAGTAATCTCATTTATGTACTAACTTTCTTGAATAAAGCCTATTTTTATTTTTGTTTTTTATATTAGAAAAATAAAATGTACTCTAGAGAATGGAATCGTGATGTTCAGTACCGAGGCAGAGTCCGGGTCCAGCTCAAACAGGAAGATGGCAGCCTCTGTCTTGTACAGTTTCCATCACGTAAGCTCTTTTAAGTAAATAAATAAAGTTCTGAGATAGGTTATTCCTCTATAATATAAAAAACATGTTCCAAAGGGATACTTTGAAAGATAAAAATCATTTGCGCTCCACAGATTTTGCTGTTACTGAGTAGAGAGAGTTTAATGGGTTCCAACTTTTTTTGAATTAAGAACCTCTTTGTGAATGTAATGAAACCTACTAATCCTTTCTCTAAAACACCATTTTGTGATTATTATATAGCTCTCTGGAAATTAATCATTGCTACTGTGTTAAAAGCATAAAGTTAATCATCAAATGGTTCGTTGTTAATTACCTTTTTAAATCCTGGAGACCCCTGAATTATGCTAATAATAATTTGTACTTTTAATCTAAAAAGCAAAGTTGAGTGAAAAAAGCAAGTGAAATAAATAACATGATACTTAGGTAAGTTTTAAATACAAAATATTTCTATAGTTTACTGATACTGGAATGTACATTTTTGAAATGGACTGGAAGCACACACCCAAACAGATGGTCTTAAGTGCAATTCAAAATAACTTGAACACATTGTAGCTCAGGGACTTAACTTGATGGGGAGCAAACAGTAGAGCAGGAAGCTTGTAGCTTTATTGCTAGTGTTTTATTTCTTTAACAACAACAACAATAATAAAACTGGACATCAGTATTAAAATTTTTTTAGTTATGAGTATGCTTTCTTTATACATTTTTCTGAATTCTAAATATTTTAACTAAGATGATCTTTTAATTTATAAGTTTTTCTTGACATAGTAACCCCAAACTGACAATTTAAATATTTCAGTTGAATTAAAATAGCTTGGTTTTTATTCTAAACTGGTCAGAATTGGCAGGTGTTACTAGAAACTTAGATTCTGTCTCAGGGGACAGCAGATGTGTTCTTTCATTCCTCCTGCATTTCTGTTTTCTTTTAATTGTGATCAAGCATATATGACATAAAACTTCCCATTTCTAAGTATGCAGTAAGTGTATTCACAGTATTGTAAAATCATGACCATTTCTAGGACTTTTTCATTACCTCAAATAGAAACTGTACTTACTCAGGCAGTAAATTCCTATTTTGCCTTCCCTCCAGCTCCTCATAATTTCTAATCTCCTTTTATCTCTCTGGATTTACCTATTTAATAAATGGAGTCATCTAATACTTTTTGTAGTAGTAGTTAGGTGCCAGTTAGGTGCCATCGAGTCAGTACCGACTCATAGCAACCCTATGCACAACAGAAGGAAACTACCAGGTCCTGGGCCAACCTTACAATCATTGCTACATTTGAGCCCATTGATGCTGCTACTGTGCCAATCCATCTCGCTGGGGGTCTTCCTCATTTTCTCCGACCCTCCACTTTACCAAACATGATATCCTTTTCCAGTGACTGGTCCTTCCTGACAATATATCCAAAGTATGAGAGACGAAATGTAGCCGGGAGCTTCCCAGGAGCACTCTGGTTGTACTTCTTCCAACACAGATCTGTGTGCTCTTTTGGCAGTCCATGGTAGTTTCAGTAGTCTCCTCCAACACCATAACTCAAATGCATCAATTCTATGATCTTCCTTATTCACTGTCCAGAGTTCACATGGATATGAGGTTATTGAAAATACCATGGCTTGGGTCAGGTGCACGTTAGTCCTCAAACTGACATCTTTGATCTTCAACACTTTAAAAAGGTCTTGTGCAGCAGATTTGGCTAATGTAATATATTGTTTGATTTCTTGTTTGCTGCTTCCACGAGTGCTTTTGGTTGATCTGAGCAAAATGAAGTCTTTGGCAACTTCCATCTTTTCTCCATTTATATGGACGTAGTTTATTTGTCCAGTTGTGAGGTTTTGTTTTCTTTACATAGAGATGCAATCTATACTGAAGGCTATGATCTTTGATATTCATCAGTAAATATATTTTAAGTCCTCTTCACTTTCAGCAAGCAAGGTTGTATCATGTGTATATCACAGGTTGTTAATGAGTCTTTCTCCAATCCTGATGCCACAGTTTTCTTCATATAATCCAGATTCTCGTATTATTTGTTTAGCATACAGATTAAATAAATAATGGTGAAAGAATACAACCCAGGCGCACACCTTTCCTACTTTAAAACCATTTGGTGTTCTCTTGTTCTACTCGAACAACTGCTTCTTGGTTTATGTACAGGTTTCTCATGAGCACAATTAAATGGTCTGGAATACTCATACTTCACAATGTTGTCCATAGCTTTTCATGATCCACACACTTGAAAGCCTTTGCATAGTCAATAAAACACAGGTAACCATCCTTCTCGTATTCTCTGCTTTCAGCTAAGATCCATCTGACATTAGCAATGATATCCCTCAGTCCACATTCTCTTATGAATCTGGCTTGAACCTCTGGAAGTTTTTTCAGTGTATGGTTGCAGTTGTTTTTCCATTATCTTTAGTAAAACTTTTCTCGCATGGGATAACAATGATATTGTCCAATGATTTCCATACTTCATGGGGTCACCTCTCTTTGGAGTGGGCACAAATATGTATATCTTCAGTTAGTTGGCCAGGTTGTTGTCCTCCAAATCTCTTGGCATAGATAAGTGAGTGGCACTTAGTTTGTTGAAATATTTCTGTTTGTATTCCATCAATTCCTGGTGCTTGTTCTTTGTCAATGCCTTCAATGCACCTGGGACTTCTTCCTTCAAGATCATTGGCTCTTGATCATATGCTACCTCTTGAAATGGTTGAACATTGAATATCAACCTTTACTTTTTGGTACAGAGACTGTATTCCTTGCTTTTTTTTTTTTTTTCTGAGTTGTTTATTGTTAGCTACTGTTGGGTCAGCTTCCTGGCTCATGATGACCCCATGTATAATGGAGTGAAATACTGCCAGCTTCTGTGGCACTCCATAAGCAGTTGCAGATTGTTCTGTTGTGATGCATGGTGATTTCACTGGATGATTTTCAGAAGTAGATCACCATGACTTTCCTCCTGGTTCCTATTTCATCTGAAGGTCCTCTGATTTTCAGTATCAAAGCAACATGCAGGGCTCCACTGACAGATGGGTTGTGGCTGCTCATGAAGTGTACTGGCTGGGAATAGAACCCAGATCTCCTGTGTGGGAGGCGAGAATTCTACCACTGAGCCACAGTGCCCGCTGGCTCCATCTTCTTTTGATGCTTCTGCATCATTCAATAATTTGCCCAGAGAATCCTTCAATACCACAAGTTGAAGTTTAAATATTTCCTTCAGTTCCCTCAGCTTGAGAAACACTGAGCATGTTCTTCCCTTTTGGTTTTCTAACTCCAGGTCTTTGCACCTTTCATTATAATAATTTGATTTTGTCTTCTCTAGCTGACCTTTGTAATTTTCTGTTCAGCTCTGTACCTCCTCACTTCTTCCATTTGTTTTAGCATCTCTACACTGGAGAGCAAGTTTCGTACTCCCTTCTGTGTTTGGGTTATTTCATTTAGAATAATGTTATCAAGAGTCATCTATCTTAGAGCATGTATCAGAACTTTATTTCTTTTTATGACTAAATAATGGTGTTTGTATAAACTGTATTTTGTATTAACCCATTCATTTGTCTCCACTTTATAACTAATGTAAGTAATATTTCTATGAACCTTGGCATATATTCACCTGTTAGATTCTCTCTTGTCAGCTCTTTGGCGTATATATTTAAAATTAGAATCGTTGAGTCTCATGTAATTCTGCGTTTCACATTTTGAAGAACTGCCAAGCTCTTTTTTTTTTTTCTTAAATGTTTTATTGTGAATTATGTGATAGTTTACATGGGAGAACATTAGTTTTGCATTCATTCTATCGTATAT
>NW_006408848.1:2031973-2053543 GCF_000296735.1 Chrysochloris asiatica
AGTTTTACTTCCTCTTTGCCAATTTGGATGCCCAAGCTGTTTTTTACAGTGACTGCATGATTACGCATTGCTCCCAGCAATATAGGAGGTTTCCAGTTATGCCACATCCTCACTAACACTTGTTATTTTTCATTTTTTATTGTTTGTTTATGGTTTAAATCACCATCTTTGAATGTGTGACGTTGTCTCCTTGTAGTTTTGATTTGTAATTCCCTAATAACTTTAAGCACCTTTTCTTGTGCTTGTTACCATTCATGGAGCCCTGGTCGGTTCTCTTAGATAAACACAGGCGGGCTGACTGGAAGACTAGCAGTTCAGCCCACCAGCTTGGAAACCCTGTACAGAGTCTCCATGAGTTCGAACAGACTAGACAGCACTTAGCAACACCATTGTCATTCATATATCTTCTTTAAAGAAATGTCTATTCAGATACTTAACTAATTTAAATTTGGATTGTTTTATTATTACTTGTAGTTCTTTATGAATTCTAGAAGCAAATTCTTGTAAGTGATTGACAAATATTTTCTCTCATCTTGTGGGTTATCTTTCACTCTCTTGATAGTGTATAGTGTCCTTTTGTACACAAAAGTTCTCATTTTGATGAAGTCCAAATTTTGTCATCTATTTTTAATTTCTGTTTACTGAACTTTTGTGTCATATTTAGAAAACCATTACCAAGTCCAATATCATGTGTGTTTCTGTATGCTTTCTTTGAAAACAGAGTTTTATAGTTTTAGTTCTTAAATCCATTTTGAGTTAATTTTTGTGTCTGGCATAAGGTTAGGTTCAGACTTCATTCTTTTTTGCATGTGGATATCTAGTTTTCCCAGCACCATTTGTTAAAGACACTCTTTTCCCATTTAATGAACTTAACACAGTGGACCGTATAGTTGTAAAGATTTATTTCTGACTTTAATTCTGTTCCATTGGTCTAATTGTCTGTTGCTTACAGCACTGTTTTGATTACTGTGGCTTTCTAGTAAGTTTTGAAATTAGAAAAACTTTACTCTTTTCAAGATGGTTTTAGCTATCTGTATGGAGTCCTTTGAAGTTCTATAGAAATTTTAGAATTCTTTTCCTTCTATTTCTGCAAAAAAAAAAAAGTGAAACTTTGATTAAAATTGAATCTGTGGATTACTTTGTGACAATTTTATCATCTTCGCCAATTCATTAATGTCTGATTTAGGTCTTTCATTTCTTATACTAAGATAGATGTTTCTATGTAATCTTCTACCCTGAAAATGTGTTTAATTCTTTTATTAGCTCTAACAGTATTTTTTGGTAGCTCCTTTGGCCTTCTTTACATAAAGATTATCATCTCTGAACAGATACAATTTTCCTTCTTTTCTCCTTCTATTTTACTGTTACGAGCCATCTGTCAGTTCTGACTCAAAGCAACCCTGTAGAGTTTCTGAGGAACAGCTGGTGGGTTTGAAGTTGTTATTTTTCATTTTTTATTGTTTGTTTTTTTTGCATCCATGTTCTTAAGGGATTTTTTGTTTAGGGCCGTTGTGTCGATTCCAACTCATAGCGACTCTGATTTCTGAGGAGCATCTGGTGGGTTTGAACTGGCAACCTTGTGGTCCCGTGCTGATCCTACAGTGCCACACTAGGAGTCTTTCTTAAAGGATCTTGGTCTGTAATCTTCTCTGTCTGTATCTGGCTTTAGTATCAGAGTAATGCTGGTTGCATAAAAATAAATTCAGAAGTTTCTGTTTTTTGGATGAACTTTAAAAGGATTGGTGTTAATTCTTATATTTTAAGTTATCTGCTAGTAACCAAAAGTTAGTGGTTCAGATCCATCCAGAGATGCCTCAGAAGAACATTCTGGTTGTCTACTTGAAAGGTCACAGCCATCAAAAACTCCATGGAGTACAGTTGCACACTGAAATACCTGGGCTTGCCATGAGTAGGAATCAACTCAGCAGCAACTGAGAAGAAAAAAGAATTTATATATATAAATAGTTGATAGAATTCACCAGAACAGCCACCCAATCCTGGGCATTTCTTTGTTGGAAGATTTTTTTTATTACTGATTTGATCTTAATTGATACACAATTATCTCTGAAAAGATAGGGAGAGAGATTTGATTTGAATAGTAAATTGAAGTAAAAATTGAGGTTGAACAAATAGTACATCCAGTTTCCAATAAGAAGATGCAAGAGTGAAAAAGAGGAATCCTGGTATGGTGCTGTAGGGTAAGAACTGGACCGCAGGGTCGGCAGTTCAAACACATAAGCTGCTCCTTGGAAATCCTATATGGGGTCACTATGAGTCGGAACCAACTTGACTGCACTTTACTACAACGAAAAGAGGGGAAAACTGAGAGACTTAGTGTGCTGGGAGAAGGAAGGCAACTAACTACTAGAGCTGGAGGCTTCTGGTGGTAGCTGCACAGGGAAGGGTTACATGTAAGTGTAGATCATCTAAGCATTTGGGGAAGATCTTACAGCTTAAGGATACTTGGTTTTTGCTAGTAAAACTAAATAGCCCTGTGTTTGTGTTGCTTGAAGATATAATATTGTGACTCCTTGTTTCCAACTCGTTATTTTTACATATAGTCTTCTTGGTCTTCAAGCCAGTTACTAGAACCATGACCAAAATTTTTGTTTCAAACATATTGCTTGAAATTTTGATTTTGCCCCTTTTGGTACTTTTTTTTTAGCATTGTTCCCTATTTCAGTACTTCATTTTCTCCAGCAGACACCTTACTTGAGCAAGGCACTGTCTTTGTGTGTGTGTTTTTGTTTTGTTTTCCCATTGTCTTAACATGGTGATGGTTTTCCAGATTTAATGATATTCAAGTTAATGACCTTTTATGTCTTATTTCCTATACTATATACTAAGCCTACCTTTTGGTTCCTAGGTAAGTCAGTAATGTTGTATGCAGCGGAAATGATACCTAAACTAAAAACAAGGACACAAAAAACAGGTGGTGGTGACCAAAGTCTTCAGCAAGGAGAGGGAAGTAAAAAAGGAAAAGGGAAGAAGAAGAAGTGATCTGCTGTAAGAATCAAGAGACATGAAAGAAGGCCTCCATTTCCTATCAGAGAACTAAAAGAAGCTTTTTGTTTGCATCTTTAACTATGAACTTTTGTGCCTCCCAGCTTCATCATCCAAGTTGACAATGAAGTAAATTAACATCAACATTTGCACCTAGCTTTCATGCAGTATAAAAGAAAAAATGGCCTTTTCAGTGCTTTGTGTGGATGAAAGAAGCATATTTTTAAATGGACAATGGACTGCATCATACATGACTTGAAATCCTGTGTTTATCCTCTGGAAACCTATGTTTGAAATCAATTTAATAACATTTGAACTATATAATTTGTTTATCGTTAAGGTTAATGCAATAAAATTGAAACTGACTGTAGTAGCTTTTGCTTATGAACTGATTAATGCCAAAGGCTGGTTATTACAGGTGTTTGTTTAGCTGCTCAGTGATGCCCTCTTTGTATCTTTTCACCATCTGTGGCCTATATCTAACATCCTTAAGATTATTGCCTCAAGCTTTAAGAGGCCTAACGGTGCCAATTTGGTGCATCATTTTAAAGGAAATTAAAAAAAAACAAACAAAAAAAAAACGTTTTTCAATCCCTCAGCTGCATTCCACTTAAGTCTTGTTAAGAACTGTGGCACATGTCCACCTTTAGCTGCAAGGGAGGTGGAAAAGTGAATACATAGTTTTACTCAGCCTTTTAGAGATGGCCAAGGAAGAAGGCAGTTGAGAACAATAATGGGGCAGCCAACTTAGAAGGCTTGCCACAGAAAGATGACTGAAATCAAAAATTGCTCTTGTTATGGGGCAATAAGTATTTTAAAATTATTACTGTAATAAAGTTCTTCATATTGCTGCAATTAGTGCAGTATTGACCTTTTCTTGTTTGCTAATTAAGTAGAAAATGAAATCTCCTATAAAATGCAAGTTTGAGCATTTTATTATATATTGAAATGCCATTTGTATTTATTTCAGTGAACTATGTTCATGTCCTTTGCCCACTTTTTAAGGCTAATTTTTAAAGAGTTGGTTATTAATAGACTGGGTTTCAGTGTTCAGCATTCACTTCCCTCTATGGAAGATGAGGATTTAATTGTCCTACTTTTCACATACCACATTCATGTATATATCACATCTTGCCATCCTATCAGTATATTTCATAATTTTGAACACTATTCATTCTGTATTATTACTGTATATTCATAGCTGAGCCATTTACTGTACAACTCAAACATGTCATTGGAATCCAGCAGCATTGGCTTTCTCTGACAGCTTGTGATAAGTGCAGAATACCCCCCACCCCCCACCCCCAGGATTAGTATGCATATAACAGCATCCCAGGCAGGTCCATGTACATTAAAGTTTGAGGAACACTGAAGTGTAATATGGTTAATCTTTTTCTGTATAACTTTGTCTTCCTTGAAGGCAAATTTCTGTCTTCATGTTTTCATTTGTTTACTTCTCTTAAGTATTCATTAATGCAAATGATCACATATTGTCCGTTGTCAAAATACTATCAGGTAGTTTATTGCTTTCATCTTAAAGAAGTCTCTTCTGGAACCTTTTGTCTGGCTCCAATCTCTATCTACCCTCTAGTCTTGAGTGCACAGTTCCACTCTGGGTTCTCTACCTTCATATTTTTTTTACTTTTGTATAACCATGTTTATTTGATGTACAAGGGGGCTTGAAAAAGTTCATGGAAAAATTCCATTATCTTTTTAATTCTATTTTCCACAAACTTTGTGAAGCCCCCCTCATATTCCTTTTCCTTTGATGATTATTCTTTTATGTAGCTCATCTTCATGATCTTTCTGAGAAAAATGAAGATAAATGTCCTAGGTTTTCCATGTCTGAAAATGTCATCATTCTCACATTGTTGACTGGGTATACAATTTAGAAAATATTTGATTTCATACAATCAATGGCATTGCTTCCTGATGAAGGGAAGTCCAAGGCATTCTGACTCATTTTTTTTGTGTCCCACAGTTTTCTTGTTGAAACTCAAAAACTGATCTCAGTATTCTGTAATTATCACAATATAAAACTTTGTGTGGGTCACTTCTGTCCATTATACTTGGTACCCAGTAGTAAGGGTCCTTTCATCCTGGACTTGTCTTTTGAAATCTAGACATTTTCTTGAAAATGTGACTGTTTTTCCTCCCCTCTAACCTTGGACCTTCTTATTTGGATGTTGACTCTGCTGTACTAGTCCTCAAATTTTCCAATCTTTTTCCCCCTCTTATTTTCATTTTGGTTACGAATTGGGCTGCGAACCTCAAGGTCAGCAGTTCGAAACTACCAGCTGTTCTGCAGGAGAAAGATAAAGCTTTCTGCTCCTGTAAAGATTTACAGCCTCAGAAACCCTGTACAGGGTTGCTATGAGTCGGAAGTGACTCCATGGCACATAACAACAATAACAACAATTTTCATTTACTTGCCTTTTTGCCATACTTCCAAGATTTTCTTAGCTTTATCTTCTACCCCTTATATGGGACAACAACAAATTTACATTATCTTATTAAATTCTCTTAAGCATTTTTATTCTGTCCATATTACTTCGTTGCAATGGGCTATTTATTTGAGGGTAAATCATTATAAGGTATCATGGTGGCTCTGTTGGATAAGCAATAGACTACAAACCACTCTGAGAGACAGATGGGGCTTTCTGCTACTGCAAAGATCTACGTATAACCATGGGAACCTTATACAGGGCTGGTATGAGTTGGAACTGACTGATGGCACTCTATAGCAACATGTGTTTATAATCATTGTTGTTTCCAAGTTCTGTTTTTCTCATTTGTATTTTGGCCCCTGTCATGTTAAAGAGGTCTTCCTCTGGTTTTTGGTTTTCTGCTCATAGAGTAAAAGTGTAAAAAAAAAAAAAAAAAAAGGAAATTTGGAGAATTTGCACAGGTATTTTTTTTAAAAAAGACTGTTAAGCTTCCTCAGAAAAGCATCTTCTACTTATCCATGAGGGTCGTCTGTTTGTCAGTGTTCTGGGAGCTGAGTTATATATAGAAGCTGGATAAGAAGTGTTCACTCCATCCTTGGTTTTTAATACAGTACCCCTTCCTCTGCTCTGCCAGTTTTCTTCATTCCAGAGACGGTAAACCTCCATTCTTCTATACAGATTGGGACAGAGAAGCTTTCACCGGTCTTAGCTATTTTAGTTTTCGCCCCAAATTAAGGTGTGTGCTTCATAAATGGGTTTTTGTTTTGTTTTATGACATTAAGGGGTGACTTTATAATGAAATTTTTGTACATAAAGAGAAATTAGGTGTGGTAAGCAGATTAGTAAAATCAGTCAATGTTGAGTCGATTCCAACTCATGACCCCATGTGTGTCAAGTAAAACTGTGCTCCAAAAGGTTTTCAATGGCTGATTTTTCAGAAGCAGATCACCAGGACTTTCCTACCAAGGTGCCTTTGGGCAGGCTCAAACTTTTAACTGTGTATACCACCCAAGGTACTGCCCCCACCCCACAATCCCAGAAACCTGTGAATATGTTTCCTCACCTGTCAAAGGAACCTTGTAGATAGGATTAAGAATCTTGCAATGGTGATATCCTGGATTATTCAGGAGGCATGAGAGCCAAGGAATGTGAGCAGCTTCTAGAAACTGGAAAAGGCAAGGAAATGGATTCTTTCCTAGATCCTGCAGAAGGAACACAACTCTACCAATTTATTTTGCCCTTCTGACCTCTGTTGTTAGGTGCCATCAAATTGGTTCCGACTCATAGTGACCTGTGTACAACAGAACAAAACATGACACAGGCCTGTGCCACCCTCACAGTCGTTACGCTTCAGTCCATTGCTGCCACTGTGTTAGTTCATCTCATGGGGTCTTCCCTTTTTTTGCTGATCCTCCACTCTGCCAAGCATGATGTCTTTCTCATGGACTGGTCCTTCTTGATAATATGTCCGAAGTATGAGAGACAAAGTCTGGCCATCCTGATTTCTAAGAAGAATTCTGGCTGTACTTCTTCAAACACAAAATTGCTTTTTCTGGCAGTCCATGGTACGTTTAATATTCTTCAACACCATAACTCAAATGAATCAATTCTTCTATGGTCTTCCTTATTTCCAACTTTCACATTCATATGAGGCTCTTAAAAATACCATGACTTGGGTCAGGTGCACCTTAGTTCTCAAACTGATAGCTTTACTCTTGAACACTTTAAAGATGTCTGTGCAGCAGATTAGCCTAATGCAATATGTCATTTGTTTTCTTAACTGCTGCTTCGATGAGTGCTGATAGTGGATCTAAGCAATATGAACTCTTTGGCAACTTCAGTCTTTTCTGTATTTGTAATGATGTTCGTTCCTGGTCCAGTTATGAGGATTTTTGTTTACATTGAGGCTGTGGTCTTTGATCTTCATCAGTATTTTAAGTCCCCTGCACTTTGAGCAAGCAAGGTTGTATCATCTGCATATAGCAGGTTGTTGATTAGTCTTTCTCCAATCCTGATGCCATGTTTTTCTTCATATAATCCAGCTTTTTCCAATTATCTCGTCAGCATACAGATTGAATAAGTATGGTGAAAATACAACACGGGCACACACCTTTCATTTTAAAACATTGAGTGTCCCCTTGTTCTGTTTGAAAGACAGATGTTGGTCTTTGTACAGGTTCCTCATGAGCAAGATAATATGTTCCAGAATACTCTGCAGTACTGTCCATAGTGTGTCATAATCTATACAGTTGAAAGTCTTTGCATAGTTAATGAAGCACAGGTAAACATCTTTCTTGTATTCTCTGCTTTCAGCCAAGATCCATCTGATACCATTTGTTCAACATCCTCTTCTGAATCCAGCAGTTCCATCAATGTGTTGTTGCAGCAATTTCTGACCTCTAGACCTGTAAATAATAAACTTGTATTTTAAGACACTAGGTTTGTGGAAGACAACTATCTGGCCGATTGATTGGAAGAGATATTTGTGCCCATTCCAAAGAGAGGTGACCCAACAGAATGTGGAAATCATCAGACAATATCTTTGATATCCCATGCAAGTAAAGTTTTACTAAAGGTAATACAGAAACGGCTGCAAGCATACATTGACAAAGAACTTACAGAGAGGTTCAAGCCAGATTCAGAAGAGGCCGTGGAATGAGGGATATCATTGCTGATGTCTGATGGGTCTTGGCTGAAAACAAAGAATATCAGAAAGATGTTTACCTATGCTTTATTGACTATGCAAAGCTTTCAATTTGTGGATCATGACAAGCTATGGACAACATTACGAAGTATGAGTATTCCATAACACTTAGTTGTGCTCATGAGGAATCTGTACATGGACCAAGAGGCAGTTGTTCAAGCAACATGGGAACACTGAATGGTTTAAAATTAAGAAAGGTATATGACAGGGTTGTATTCTTTCACCATACTTATTCAACCTGTATGCTGAGCAAATAATCTGAGAAGCTTGGTTCTATGAAGAAAAACGTGGCATCAGGAATGGAGGAAGACTCTTTAACAACCTGCGATAGGTAGATGATACAAGCTTGCTTGCTGAAAGTGAAGAAGACATAATATTTGTTGATGAAGATTACAGAGCACAGCCTTGGTTTGAATTGCATCCCAATGTAAAGAATCCTTACCACCGGACCAATAAACAACATTCTTATCAACGGAGAAAAGATTAAAGTTGTCAAGGACTTCATTCTTCTTGGATCAACAATCAATACTCATGGATGCAGCAGTTAAGAAATCAAACGACGTATTGCACTAGACAAATCTGCTGCAAAAGACCTTTTTAAAGTGTTGAAGAGCAAAGATGTCAGCTTGAGGACTAAGGTGCACCCATGATATTTTCAATAACCTCATACACTTGTGAAAGCTGGACAGTGAATAAGGAAGACTGTAGAAGAATTGATGGCTTTTACGTTATGGTGTTGGAGGAGAATGTTCAAATTGCCATGGGCTGCCAAAAAACCAATAGATCTGTGTTGGAAGATGTGCCGCCAGAGTTCTCCTTGAAGGCCAGGATGGCCAAACTTCATCTCTCATACTTCAGACATATTGTCAGGAGGGACCAGTCACTGGAGAAGGATATCATGTTTGGTAAGGTGGAGGGTCTGAGAAAAAAAGGAAGACCCCCAGCGAGATGGATTGGCAAAGTGACAGCATCAGTGGGCTCAAGTGTGGCAGCAATTGTGAGGTTGCCCCAGGATCGGGCAGTGTTTCATTCTGTTATGCATAAGGTCACTATGAGTCGGTACTGACTTGATGGCGCCTAACACCAACAAGTTTATGGAATCCTGGTGTGGCACTGTAGGATAAGTACTGGACTGTACCAAAAGGTGAGTGGTTCAAACTTACCTGCTCCTCCTCAGAAACCCTATACAAGGTTACTATGAATTGGAACTGACTTGAAGAAACTTAATAACAAGTTAGTGGTAATTTGTTACAGCACCAATAGGAAACTAGTATATCAGGTTGACTAACTACTAAAATTAACCCTTATTAGTAGCCTCTACAAGTGGTTCTCATCCCTGGCTATATTTTAGAATCAGTCAAAGAGCTTTTAAATTATATTGGCTATCATGGAGTTCTGGTGTGGCGCTGTAGAATAAGCACTGTAGAGTCGGTTTAAACATCAAGGCTGGTGGTTCAAACCCACCAGCCGCCCCTAGGAAAACTCATACAGGATTGCTATGAGTCAGAACCAACTCAGGTGCACTTACCAACAACATAATGATGGGAAGCCCGTTGCCCAAGTGAAACATTTTTTCATACGCCTAAAAATGGGCAAGAGACTTCAGAGTAGTAACACAGTGTGGACTCTGGAGTGGACACGAATGAGCATCTCTCAAGTGGAAATTTGAGAGGGAGAAAATTTTCATCAAATGCATGCATCCGCCTAAGATCCTTTTTTTTTTTTTTTAAGTTTTTATTGTAAATTATGTGATAGTTTACATAAGAGAACATTAGCTTTACATTCATCCTATCGTGTTTTGTTTCATTGCCTGTATTACAATCCCCTCCATGCATCATCAAACAACTAAAGGGTACAGCCCACAAGTTTGCCTCCCAGCCATCAGCCCCTCTCCCTTCCCGAGTCCAGAGTCCCCACCTGCTCCATCTCTCCATGTCATCATCTCTGCCTCCATCTCTGGTGTCACTGCTTCTCTGGATAGGGTCCCACACTCTGCTCTTCTTCTTTGATGGTCCCAGGGACCTCTGCTCCAGGATTGCAAAATCAACCACTCCCCTCCTTTTGTTACAAAATGTCTTATCTTTACATTTCCAACCCTCACAGTCAGTCCTGATAGCAATTATTCACTTTTGAACCACATCAGCCCTGTCCAGACAAGTTGAAAACCACTTAGTGATGATTCTACCTTACCCTGCACCCTCTGAAACTAGGCTCCCTCTTGAAAGCTTGTAAGCCAGTCACTTCTTGCCTTTTTAGCACCCCTATTTTGGATAGCTAATGTTTAAGTTGCCTATCCCTGTCCACCCAGTATACTGAGGGTGGGAGTGATCCTTGCTGTAAAGATTTGTTCCTTCTTTTGAGCTACTGAATCCATAAGTATAAGTCAAGTTCATTAAATTATAGCAAATTACTCTTTTTTTTCCTCTTCTTTCTTCTTTTAGTCATGTTCTGGTCATCTAGCCATTGAAGCCAGGTCAAGTGGGTACTGTCTTCAAGAATTGGTGTTCTTGTACATCTCCCCTGACTTCATTTCAGCTGGATGCTTCACTCTCCACTCTAGTCTTCTGTGTCCATGTCCCTGTCTCTGGGTCCAGGAGTCTCCAGGTCTTGCCATACTACTGGCCAACCAGGTCTCCACCTGAGTTGATTAGATCAACCTAAGATCCTTTACTTTGAAGATTTAGACCAGAGAAATAGTGAGAGTGGAACCACTGCTCCTCCCTAATGACCCTGCTTTAGGGTGGAGGTAGTGGAGCTCTCATAGAACACCTTGTAGAAGAGTCCCCCAAAAGAAAAGGCACTGTTGAAGATTTATAGGGCAATACATTCCCCACCATAAAAAGGGGGCAGATCACCACTAGCCAAAAGAGATAGATTAATATCTGGAAGAAGCGAGAGAAATGCCCATTAATTTATGTAAATTAACACCAAGGGTAGCTGTGTCTCTGGTGTCATTGTGCTGTTTGTTTATGCTTTTTTTATTTTTTGTAAACTTTATTATGAATTGAGTAAAGGTTTACAGAGCAGATCATCAGTTTTATATTCAACATATCATATGTTTTCTTCATTCCATGGTTGCAATCTCCTCCGTGTACCAACTGTTAACAACATTTACCTCTATTCACTTTAACTATTGCATTCCTTACTGAGTTCTTTGCTACCTTTATCTTTCCTCTGCTAACCTCCCTCTTGATGAATATTACCTGCCGTGTTAACATGTGTCTCCTTGCTTTCCTCAATCTTTCTACCCATCCTTTGAAGGTACGTAATTATCATTCTTTTGAATTCTTTTTCAGTTAGTTCCATTATCTTTTTTCCCATGGAAACGTTTTCTAGCTCTACATCTTGATCATTTGTTTGAGACATTCTCTCTTATTTCTTCATGTGGCTTAAAATTGTCTGTTGTTTGCAGGGCATCGTAGGGTTGTTGTATTTATAAAAACAAATAGTATAGTTGTTGGATCTGGAAGGTAGAAATCTCTGGGGGGCTTATGAAATCAAGGAGCTCATAAAGTAGTTGTGGAAAGGATGTGACAGCAGAGTTCCTGGCCCTAGATGGAGCTCCTATTGGCCATGGTGTTACCTATGTTCAGGATACTCAATCTGGAAGTATTTCATAGGGGCGATTGATGGAGCTTGTTTCAGTGTCTGTTAGGACCGCAGGAAAGCTGGGGGCAGAGTGGCTGGTTAAATACTGGTCTGATGGCTCTGTGGGTTTTGTAGGTCTGGAGCCAAGCCCACCCGAATCCAGTCACCAAAGTGGCACACCAAAGCAGCACAGCCGGCCCCACTTCACACTGGAGTGACTCCCAACCATGAGGCTCCAAACTTCCGGAGAGCAGGTCTGTGCTAGGGATGGATGAGGGTTTACTACATGGGCACCATATTTGCTTCTTGAGAATCTACATATGTATACCTTATACATTATCCCATAATTCTAACAGCAATAGCATTAATTTAGCTAAACAGTACAGATTAAGGCACACTAATGAAGAAATATATATATATAAAGGGTAACTTTGTGGTTAAAACACATGAAAAAGTTTACATACAGAAATTAATAAACGTTAAGTTATGGAACAAAACTATCAAAAAAGAGAGTCAGACATAAGGCAATGATTTCAAATAACATTCACTGAGGCAAACTATTTGTCTATAGAAATCTGAGGTGTGTAAAGAGTAAATAATATGCAAATAGATAGTAAACAATAAAATTTTTACCAGATCATAAACTCATGTTGCCATCCATGGTAAGGCAACATAAAAAGCCTACAAGCATATTTCTGCTTCAAGTCCAAAATGAGTATTTCAGCTCCTTTGGTGTTTTTCTTAGGTGCCATCAAGTTGGTACCGACATAGCAATCCTATGCACACTGTCCAGTCCTGTGCCAACTTCACAATCATTTCTACACTTGAGCCCATTGCTACTGACGCTCTGCCAGTCCATTTCATTGGGGCCTTCCTCTTTTTCTCTGACCCTCCATTTTACCAAGCATGATGTCCTTCTCCAGAAACAGGTCCCTCCTGATAATATGTCTGAAGTATGAGCCTAGGATATCAATGTTGATGCATTCCATTTCATTTTTGACAATTTCCAATTTTCCTAGATTCATACTTTGTACATTCTATGTTCAGATTATAATGGATATTTATAGCTCTTTCTCTTCATTTTGAGTTGTGTGCCATTAGCAAATGAAGGTCATGAAGGCTTTACCCCATTTATGTCATCACAGTTAACTCTCCTTTGAGGAAGCAGCTCTTTCTCAGTTGTATTTTGAGTACCTTACAACTTGAAGGGCTCATCTTCCAGCACTATGTCTGAAAGTGTTTTGGTGGTCCTCATCATATTTCAATATTCACTATTCCAGTGCTGACAATGTTCCACTGCTATTCATCACGTTTTCAGTAGCTAAATATTTGGAAGCAGCCTGTTTCTTCTTCCTAGTCTGTCTTCGTCTGGAAGCTCATCTGAAACCTGTCCATCATGGGTGACCCTGCTGGTATTTCAAATACCTGTGGCATAACTTTCAGAATCACAGCAACACACAGCCACCACAGTACAACAAACGACAGATGAGTGGTGGTCAGTACCTTTAGTCTGTGACAGATGTGTTCATAGTTAAAGAAAAAATGTTCAGTTGATTTTAGCAGGGTTCTGATCAACTTCTTCTGCTGTCGCTTCCAAATATAACATTTTGGGGTGACAGCAGGTAAGTTTGGGGGTTACCTACGAAAAACTACATTTTGCAAAAACAAATCTAGAATTCAGTTAAAATACATGTTAACATAAGGTGAATCTTACTGTAGGTGATTTATTTAAAACATCTCAAATGTTCTTCCCTACTAATAGTCATGAGTCTACTTTTTTAGAAACAAGCAAAATGACCGAAAAATGTTTTTTTGTGTGTGTACCCTTGTATACCATTTCATCCGTTGATCCTGAATTTCCATAGAAATTCTTTGATCATTATACCTCTAAGACAAAGCACTATTGAAGGAACTAATTTGGTATCCTGAAAAAGCAACTTGAGTTAAGTTTGGGTCTCTTGTGGATCTGGCTTCAAAATGTATAAAAATAAGGAAATGGCAGTTTGATCACCATTATTAGATGGGTATTCCATAGCATTGTTTTGGAAACGCAATAAAAAGGATTACTGATATAGTTGCTCAAACTAAATGATCAGTATTGACTTAATTGATTAGAGTCTTGGTTTCTATGGATTATAGTTCTAATTAAAATGGCTTCTAGGCACTAATTTATTAACAGAATAGAAATATTAATACTGGAATAATTTATAAAACTAAAACCTAAAAGCCTCTGGAGTAATAATAAAAACGATGAGGCGTTTTCTATACCAAGGGACTCCTGGTGTGGCTCTGTAAGATCAGCAATGAACTGCTGCTCTTGGATACCCTATACAGGGTTGATAAGTGTTGGAATTAACTTGATGGCACTAAACAACGACAAGCAATGCTATTATAGTTACATTTTGTAACCCTCAGGTTTTTTTGTGAACATAAACACAAAAACACTAAGACATATAAAACTTTTCTTGGAGACACTTACAAAGAAAACTTTGTCATTTTAGTCTGTAAAATCAGAGTTTGCAAATCAGCCATTTTCTCGTCATGGCTATTATAATCTTGTTCAGTGTCAACAACAGTTTTAATCTGAGAGTTATAAATCTAAACTGACAATTTAGGAGAAAAATGATTTCTTATACCTAGAAAAATAGAATCTGAAACACTCACAATATCTTATTATAAAAACAACTTGTAGCATTTCAAGCTCTTCAGTGGCTTATTTCTGTCCTTTATTAAATTTTTGTTTTTTGATCACCTGTAATTTGTGAACCTTGTCACCTTCCAAGTTGTAGAAATCATGATTTAATCTGGTAGGCTCCAAGTTCAAAATATCAGTCTTATTCATAAGTCCAATACCTATCTTTTGGAAAATTTTGTCAAACATTTCAGTTGTCAGCAGAGCATGTCACTAGAGCAAAAGCGTATCTGTTGATGATAAAACGTTACATTGTTGTTAGGTGCCTTCGAATTGATACTGACTCATAGCAACCCTATGCACAACAGAATGAAACACTGCCCAGTCCTGGGCCAACCTCACTACTGTTGCCACACTTGAGCCCACTGATGCTGCCACTTTGACAATCCGTCTCTCTGGGGGTGTTTCTCATTTTCTCTGACCCTCCACCTTACTAAACGTGATATCCTTGTCCAGCGACTAGTCCCTCCTGACAATATGCCCAAAGTATGAGAGACAAAGTTTAGCCATCCTGGCCTCTAGTGAGCATTCTGGCTGCTCTTTTCCAACACAGATCTGTTTGTCCTTTTGGCAGCCCATGGCACTTTCAATATTCTCCTCCAACACCATAACTCAAATGCATCAATTATTCTACGGTCTTCCTTAGTCACTGTCCAGCTTTCATATGCACATGAGGTTATTGAAAATACCATGGCTTGGGTCAAGCACACCTTAGTCCTCAAGCTGACATCTTTGCTCTTCAACATTTAAAAAAGGTCTTGTGCAGCACATTTGCCTAATACAATACATCATTTGATTTCTTGACTGCTGCTTCCATGTGTGTTGATGGTTGATACAAGAAGAATGAAGTCCTTGACAATGTCAATCTTTTCTCCATTGATAAGAATGTTGTTTATTGGTCCAGTAGTGAAGATTTTTGTTTTCTTTACATTGAGATACAATCCATATCGAAGGTTGTAGTCTTTGACGTTCATCAGTGCGTATTTTAAGTCCTCTACACTTTCAACAAGCAAGGTTTTATCATCTACATATAACAGGTTGTTTAATGAGTCTTCCTCCAATCCTGATGCCATGTTTTTCTTCATATAATCCAGCTTTTCGATTATTTGCTCAGCATACAGGTTGAATAAGTATGGTGAAAGAATACAACCCTGTCACATAACTTTCTTAATTTTAAAACATTCAGTGTTCCCATGTTCTGTTCGAACAACTGCCTCTTGGTCCAGGTACAGATTCCTTATGAGCACAATTAAATGTTCCAGAATACTCATACTTCGCAATGTTGTCCATAGCTTGTCATGATCCACACAATCGAAAGCCTTGCATAGTCAATAAAGCACAGGTAAACATCTTTCTGATAGTCTCTGCTTTCAGCCAAGATCCATCGGACATCAGCAATGATATCCCTCGTTCCACATCCTCTTCTGAATGTGGCTTGAACCTCTGGAAGTTATCTGCCAATGTATGGTTGCAACCATTTCTGTGTTACCGTTAGTAAAACTTTACATGCATAGGATATCCAAGAGATTGTCTGATGATGTCCGCATTCCATTGGGTCACCTCTCATTGAATGGGCACAAACATAGGTCTCTTCCAATCAGTTGGCCAGAGAAAGATTTCAATTTTTATTCCATCAATTCCTGTTGCCTTGTTCTTTGCCAATTCCTTCAATGCACCTTGGACTTCTTTCAGTATCATTGGCTCTTGATCATATGCTACCTCTTGAAACTGTTGAACATTAATCATTTCCTTTAGATCAAGTGACTCTATGTATCCCTTCCATCTTCTTTTTATGCTTTCTGCATCCTTCAGTAATTTGCCCAGAGAATGCTTCAATAACGAAAGCCGAGGCTTGAATTTTTTCTTCAGTTCCTCCAGCTTGAGAAATGCTAAGTGTGTTCTTCCCTTTTGGTTTTCTGACTCCAGATCTTTGCACATTTCATTGTAATACTTGACTTTGTCTGCTCGAGCTGACCTTTGAAATTTTCTGTTCAGATTCTGTACCTCCTCATTTCTTCCATTTGCTTTAGCATCTCTGCACTGGGGAGTAAGTTTCAGTGTCTCTTCTTACATCCATTTTGATCTTTTCCTTCTTTCTTGTCCTCTTAATGACTTTTTATTTTCTTCCTGTATGATGTTCTTGATGTCATCCCACAACCCTTCTGGTCATCCATCTTTATTGTAAAATGTATCAAATCTGTTCTTCAGGTGATCTAAATTCAGGTGGGATATATTCAAGGTCATATTTTTATTCTTGTGGACTTGTTTTCATTTTCTTCAGCTTCAATCTGAATTTGCATATGAGCAATTGATGGTCTGCTACAATCTGCCCCTGGCCTTGTGCTGGCTGATGATATTGAACTTTGCTTCAACAGATGTAGTCAATTTGATTTCTGTGTATTCCATCTGGTGAGGTCCAGGTGTATAAAATTGTCTCTTATGCTGTCTAAAGAAGGTATTTGAAATGGACAAATCACTGGTTTTGCAGAATTCTATCATGTGATCTCCAGCATGATTGCTATCACCAACGCCATATATTCCAACCTCTGGTCCTTCCTCTTTGTTTCCAACCTTTGCATTCCAATCACCAGTAATGATCAATACATCTTGATTGCATGTTTGATCAATTTCAAATTAAAGAAGTTGGTAGAACTCTTTTATTTCATCCTCACTGGCTTTAGTGGTTGGTGCGTAAATTTGAATAATAATTGTATAAACTGGTCTTCCTGTAGGCGCATGGATATTATCCTGTCATAGACAGCGTAGTACCTCATGACTGATGTGGATATGTTCTTTTTGATAATGAATGCGACACCATTCCTCTTCAATTAGTCATTCCTGGCATAGTAAACTATGTTGTTATCAGATTCAAAATGGCCAATATCAGTCCATTTCAGCTCTCTAATGCCTACAATATCAAATGTTTATGCTTTCCATTTCATTTTTGACAACTTCGAATTTTCTTAGATTAATACTTCGTACATTCCATGGTCCAGTTTTCAATGGATGTTTACAGCTGTTTCTTTTCATTTTGAGTTGTGCTCCATCTGCAAATGAGGGTCCCGCAGGCTTTTCTCCCACGGGCTTTACTCCATTTGCATCATCATGGTCAACTCTACTCTGCGGAGGCAGCTCTTCCCCAGTCACATTTTGACTGCCTTCCAACCTGAGGGAGCTCATTTTCTGACACTATATCTGACAGTGTTTCTCTGCTATTCATACAGTTTTCAGTTATATATATAATGTTATATATCATATATGTAATATTCGGAAGTAGTTCATCTCTCTTTCTTCCTAGTCTGTCTTTGGAAGCTCGTCTGAAACCCATCCACTGTGGGTGACCCTGCTGGTATTTAAAATACCTGTGGCATATCTTCCAGAATCACAGCAATTTACAAACCACCACAGTACAACAAACTTGACAGATGAGTGGTGGAAACTTCACATGGTTATGATTAATTTATGATGTTGGTGGTGTCGTTCAGTTGGTTCCGACTCATAGGGTTTTCACTGAGCCTGTTTAGGTTTAGGGTTTTCAAGGAGCCACTGGCGGGTTTAAACCACAAACCTTGCAGTTCAAACTGACCTTTCAGTCCAGTGCTTTATCCCATAGTGCCATATCAGGACTCCTTGATTAATTTATAATAATACTTTAAAAAGTGTAAGATTTGATGGAAACTACAGACTAATGCAAATTCAAATGTAGTTAATAAAAATTTAGAAGGAACATTAGATGAAAATACTTTAAAATACTATGAGTAACCTTTTTAGAAAGATTTAAATATGACTGCTGTTGTTGGTTGTGACTTCAAGCTGATTCGATTCATAGTGACCCTATGTAGGGTTTTCAAGAAGTGACTGGTAGGTTTGACCACTGACCTTGTGGCTAGCAGTCTAGTGCTTATCATATGGCACCACAACATAGCTTTAGATATAACATTATATTGTTAAATAATATTTTAATTGAATTTGTGGATAAACAGCTGGATTTAAAATTAATAGAGTTATGATTGAACTGGCAATTAAAATGACTAAAAATCTGAGCATACTTAGTAAAATTGCTTTGCTGGAAATCCATCCTGGTATGGCTCTGTGGGTTAATGCGCCAGACTGCAAAGCCGTTTGAACTGCAAGGTCAGCTGTTCAAGCTCACCAGCTGCTCCTCGGAAACCCTATGCAGGGTCACTATGGATTGGAATCTACTTGATGGCACTTAACAACAACAACATAGTAATTAATTGATAAACTGAGCATTAGCTTCTTTTATAAAAAGCATGTAGCTTGGGAGAATCTAATCTACCCTTGTCCTAGTGTCAGGGACAGATTAGGACACCTGGGCACCTCCTATACTGGCTTCATGTCCACTCCTTAATCTTAGGTCCTCCCTCTGTGGCAGAGACCAGAAGAAAGGTGTCATCTTTAGTCTAACCAAAATAGCTTAATTTCTGACCACAAACATTTGGACACCCTTGTGGTTTATGATATAGGCACTCAAGTGCTGAAAGACCAAAATTGTGACCTTGAAATAATCTATGACGTAGAAGGGGTATTTGTAATATCATTACCATATGTTACCTCCCTTGTTTACAATTTAAAAACCTAGGAAACTGGGGAATGAGCATTTGCAGACATGCTCAGTAACTGATGTGATGTGGTCAGCCTGAACTGCCCAAACCACTCCTCTGGACAAGACCCACCCTGGAGGATGGGACTCCATACCCTTATATACTAACACTCCCCAAACCTACAGGGTCTTTTCCACTGCAGATACAGACCCACTTCTCTCTTTGAAGTTTACTTTCTGAGTGAAGGCATATTGTTAAGTGTGTAATTAAGAAACAGCAACTCATTGAGACTGATTCTTCAGACTCCTGAAAGATGAGGACTATGGCCAATGTAACACTGGAAGTCAGATTACAAACTTTTTTTCTTATTGTTTTATTGTGAATTATGTGGTAGTTTACATGGGAGAACATTAGCTTTACATTTGTTTTATTGCCATGGTTACAATCCCCTCCATGCATCATTAACCAACCAAAGGGTATACACTACAAGCCTGCCCCCCAGGTCGTCAACACACAGCCCCTCTCCCTCTCTTGGTCTAGAGTTCCCAGCCACTCCATCTCTCCACATCCTCGTCTCTGCCTCCATCTCTGGTGTCACTGCTTCTCTGGGTAGGGTCTCGCACTCTGCTTTTCTCCCTTGATGGTTCCAGTAACCTCAACTCCTGGACTGTATAGTCAATCACTCCCCTCCTTTTGCTACAAAATGTCTACCTTTACATTTCCAACCCTCGCAGTCAGTCCTGATAACAGTTATTCACCATTGTACCACAAGGGACCTATCTCCATCTCCTTTCATTAGCCCTGCCAAGACAGCTTGGATACTATTCAGTGGAGATTCTACCTTCCTCCATGCCCTCTGGATCTAGGCTCCCTCTTGAAAGCTTGTAAGCCAGTCACTTCTTGCCTTTGAAGCCCCTCCATTTTGGGTAGCCAATGCCCAAGTTGCCCATCTCTGTCTACTCTGTGTATGGAGGCGGTGAGAATGATCCTCGCTGTAAAAATTTGTTCCTTCTTTTGAGCTACTGCATTCATAGGTGTAGGTCAACTTTATCAAATTGTATCAGATTACTCTTTTTTTCCCTCTTCTTTCTTCTTCTAATTGAGCTCTGATCATCCAGTCATTGAAGCCAAGTTGAGTGGGTATTATCTGCAAGTGTGGATTTTCTTATGCATATGCCCTCTCTTCTTATCAGCTGGACGCTTCACTCTCCACTCTAGTCCTCTGTGGCTATGTCACTGACTCTGGGCCCAAGAGTCCCCAGGTCTTGCCATACTGCTGGCCAGCCAGGTCTCCACCCGGGTTCACAGGAGTCTCAGCTTCATTGCTTTTTCCCTCACTTCCCTTATTAGTGACGGATGTGATCACCAATCAGAGCACATATCTGCTCGTGTACTCCCATTGACAAGTCTTAGTCTTGGAAGGGGGTTTGCACTGAGGGGACCTGATCACTTGCCTTGATGTCTCCTGGATGAACAACTTGATTGTTCTTGCAGTAATCAGTCAGACTGCCTATATTGTTTTGTATTTTTCCTGTTGGCCTTTCTTTCAAGCAGTATCTTCTGTTCTTCTAGTCGTTCCAGGCTGGTCTACTTGTCCTTTTCTACCTCAGAAGATTCTGGGTGAGGTTCAGGATTCCACCTATGGTCTTATGTAATGCAGAGGCTCCCCAAGAAGCCTCTTTCACTGGGCATGTTGTAGCCCCATTTTAAGTATTCCAATCAGTTATAGGCAGAAGACAGACTTATAAGCTTTCTATGGTGATATTTCTGGCTATTCCTTTTTCTCCCCTCAAGTGTCTATTTTATAATGGTATGCCAGGGAAACCAAGATTCAAAACCAGATTATAAACTGGGAGGAAAGGAGTCTTCACATCAAGTATAATGCTATCCCCTCTGTACACAAGGTAGATAGAGATGGGCAACTTAGACATTGGCTACCTTGAATGAGGGGGCGATAAAGGCACTAAGTGACTGGCTTACAAGGTTTCAAAAGGGAGGTTAGTTTAAGAGTGTGGGGTGTGGGGAAGGAGATAGAGTTCCCACTGAATAGTTTTCATCTTGTCTAGATGGGTCTGGTGAAAAGATATGGGGATAAGATTCGTACGATTCAATAGTGAATAATTGTTATCATGACTAATTGCAACTGGCACAATTGTAGACGTTTTATAACAAAAACAGGGGAGTGGTTAATTTTACAAATCCAGAAACAGGGGATCCTAGGACCACCAAGCGAGAAGAGCAGAGCGGAATGTGGAACCATATCCAGAGAAGCCGCAATGCCAGAGACAGAGGCAGAGATGGGATCATGGAGAGGGAACGTGGCTGAGGACTCTAGATTCATGGGAAGAGAGGGACTGAGAGCTGGTGGCCAGGAGGCAGTGTGAATTATTATACATGCCTGAGTGCTTTTTTGTTTTGAAGAAAAGCTACAGTGGATAGAGAGAAATACTGTTAACTGGTGGTACATGGAGGGGATTATAATCATTGTAATGAAACAAGGTGTTTGACTTGTTGAATGTAAAACTGATGATCTGCCCTGTAAAGTTTCACTCTATCCACAATAAAAACCTT
>NW_006408848.1:2053643-2064718 GCF_000296735.1 Chrysochloris asiatica
AAAAAAAAAAAAAAAGACAACTCATAAGCACATACATGAGACAATAGAGTTAAAAAATTCTTACTTCGGTAACATCATCGGAGGCAAAATTCGTATTTTTTGTGTTATTGCTTTTGTTGTTGTTAAGTGCTGTCAAGTCAGTTCCTACTCATAGCAACCCTGTGTAGAGTGTCCAAGGAGCTGCCGGTGAGTTTGAACTGCCATCCTTGCAATTCAAACGGACTAGCAGGGTAAGTGCTTATCCTACAGTGCCACACATTTAGAAAGATCTTAGGATTTGCAAACCAATCATAGTAAATGATTTTCCCACAGAATACTCTTGAAATGAACTGGTCATCTAAAAATAACAGAAAGCATCTAAATTGAAAATGAATCCAATGTAAATTTTATGGGAGAGGGAAACCAGGACCAAAGCTTTTGAAAGTAAGATTAGACAGGTGTTCTGCGGGAAAAAGATGAGGCTCTCTGTTCCTGTAAAGATTTACAGCCTTGGAAACCCTGTACAGGGTCACTATGAGTCGGAATCCACTCGATGGCACACCACCACTTTGTTTCCCCTTATTCTACATTGCAACAGCATAACATTCTCAAAACAGTGAGACATAAAACAAAGCAGCACATGTACACATATACAAAAGTAGTTACATAATTTTCAAACTGTTTTTACTTAAGTGGTTGTAGTTGTTAAGTGCCATCAAGTCAGTTCTGACTCATAGCCACCCTGTACAGGGTTTCTGAGGACTGGCTGGTGGGTTTGAACTGCTGACCTTGTGGTTCAGTGCATCATCCTGCCACCACCACACCTGGGCTCAACCCATCCTAAAGTTATCAAGAATTCTCTGAACAAACATGTGTTTCCAAAACAGGCCAGAAATTGCTGTCCATGCCGCCTGTCAATTTTTCTTGCAAGACTTTTGGTGATTCTGTCACAAACATGCAGCAGAATGAGACTGCAAAATTTACCAAAATTGATGCAAAACACTGGGTTTCTCAGCAAGCTACTCAAGATTCTCATGGCTCCACCATCAAAATTTGCACAAATGACTCCAAGCTAAGACAATAATTCCTTCCCTCAAAATCCCAATATATTGTCCCAAAGTCAGAATTCTAACCAAAATTGTCCACTAGGCAGCAGATGGAATTTATAAACAGAGTTTCATATGGAGAGAAACACATAAATAAAACTTAAGGCTTAAGAACAAGCAATGTAGACATTGGCTACCTAAATGAGGGGGAGATAAAGGTATGAAGTGACTGGCTGACAAGGTTTCAAGAAGGAGTTTAGTTTAAGAGTGTGTGGGCGAAGTTAGAATCCCCACTGAATAGTTTTCATCTTGTCTAGATGGGTCTGGTAAAAAGAGATGGGGATAAGATTCTTGTGATTCAACAATAATTGTTATCATGACTAATTACAACTGTCACAATTGTAAAGGTAGAAGTTTTGTAACAAAAATGGGGGAGTAGTTACTTTACAGTCCAGAAACAAAGGACCCTAGGGCCATCAAGGAAGAAGAGCTCAAATAGAATGCCGGATTTTATCCAGAGAAGCAGCGACACCTGAGATGGAGGCAGAGATGGGGACATGGAGAGAGAGAGCAGCTGAAGGCTCTAGATTCATGGAAAGAGTGGGACTGATGGCTGGGGGCCAGGAGGCAGACTTTCAGAATGTGCCCTTTGGTGGTTTAAATTATTATATATGCCTGAGTGTTTAAAAAAAAAAAAAAAAAGCTAGAATGAATAGAGAGAAATACTGATGGTACATGGAGGGGATTAGAATCATTGAAATGACACAAAGTATATGATTTGTTGACTGTAGAACTGAGGATCTGCCCTGTAAATTTTCTGTCAATTCACACACACACAAAAGACTTAATAAGAAGTCACTAGAAGCCTCAGAACAAAGGTTTGAAATTCCAGCATGCTTACCTTGCAGATTTCCCCAGGAGTCTGTGGACCATGGTGGGGCTTAGATACCCTGCTTTTTGGTACCTACCAGACTATGGTCCCCCGGTTATCCCGCTAAGCATGAGACTTTGAAATCTTGCTGACTACACTATTTGTTGTAAGGGGGTGCGGGGAAGGATACCCTATTTCAGTTATATGAATACTATATTCTTTATTAAGTCTTAAACAGGAGTAAACACAAGACTAAGACCAACATCACCCAGGTGAGGGAAATCATGGATATACTGCCAAGATGAGTTTCCAGAGTTCTACCTTCATGTGAAGACCTTTAGTAGGGCACAGAGTATAAAGGAGTCTCTTCCCACAACCATGCCTGATGAGCAGTGCTTCACATACACGGAAGGAGCCAATGCAGAGGCTTTGGGGTATGAATCACTGCCAGGTGACCATTAAGGAAAGATCTCACTGGGGAAGCTGGAGGAAATGGCCTCAAACCCACTTTTAAATATGCTCTCCTTCTAATTCTTGCTATTTGTCTATCAGAGGTGCATGTGGTACCCAAGAAAAACTGTCTGAACACTTAAACCTAGACACAAGATAGAATTAAGCTCTGCCTGGCTGGAGTCATTCACAGGCAAAAAGCCTTCAGATTTCATACTGTACAGCACTTCTAAGGATCATTCTAGCTGTTACTTCTTAAAAGATAGATTTGTTTGTTCTGGTAGTCCAGGGTACATGCATGTGTTGCTGTATCAATAGAGAAGGGTATCATGTTTGGTAAGGTGGAGGGTCAGAGAAAAAGAGGAAGACCCCCAATGAGATGGATTGGCCAAGTGGCAGCATCGATGGACTAAAGCGTGGCAACAGTAGTGAGGTTGGCCCAGGATCGGGCAGTGTTTCGCTCTGCTGTGCATAAGGTCACTATTGACTCGATGGCACCTAACAAGAAGTCATATGAAAATTCTTTGCATGCAATGCAGTTTGCAGGTAGAAAGCAGGGTTATATTTTCTGTAAATCTAGTGGTGATTATTTGTTGTTGTTAAGTGCTGTCGAGTTGATTCTGACTCATAACAACTATGTACAGCATTTCAGAGTCTTAAATTTTCCACAGAGAGACTGGCAGGCTAGAATCGTGGACCTTGTGGTTTGCAGTCCAATGGAATAACAGGTTTTCTTTGTTTTTTGTTTGGGACTCTTTTAGGGACAGACTTTTCCTCTGCTAGGCAGTAACAACCAGGTAGAAAATAACAAGCCATTAAGAAATGGAGTCAATGAACAACAGAGTTTAATGTTTATTCCTCTGTAGTTACCAAAGATTTTACTTTTAAAAATTCAGGGTTAGAAAAAAAAGATCTCACAAAATAAAATGGAGTAACAGTTAAATGACATAATTGAATTTTATTTACATCCATTTCCATTCATTATAGTATCGATTGGTGGTAATTTATGTAAAGGTTATATGCTCATTTTCTTCAGGCTGTGATTAGAAGACTTTCCCCAGAGTGGCAGTAACTTTGTTGATCTGAATGACTGAAGCTTTCAAGTATGGAAAGAATTGTGATAGGAATTCCTTGTTTTGAGGAATTTAAAATGTCAAGCAGGAATTGTATAGTTTCACATACTCCCAAAATACCATTCACATACAAATGTTTGTCTTCTAGCTATGCACAAGCAAACAATTAATTTTCAATTATAGCCCTGGAAACTTTGGGAATTCTAAACTGAGACAAGTTTCAACTCACAACTTTTGTCATTAATTTGTACATGTCAATTGCTGAAAACTGTGACTTAAATTTCTTGTAACATGCACTACAGGTGAAAACTATGTTACTAAGGACAAAACAGTTTATGTTCAAAATATAAGTCATTACTAGTTTTTAAACTGATATTAGCCTATAAGCACTATGTATGAGCAATAGCAACTATTATTATGCCTTTCTGTCTTGTCTGATTATATATTGTTTCTTGAAGTTACACAGTAATCTGATTACTTACTCTGTATGCTTGCTGCTGTCTAGTTGATTCCATTCTTCATTTCTCATCACCAAGAGAAACACAGTTCTTATTCATGGAAAAGAAATGTAAATACATACATACATACATATATATATAGCTTGATTTTTCTTCCACGTGGAGCTGTAGGATAAGCATTTTGACCACTAGGTCAGTTTGAACTGCAAGGTTGGCAGTTTAAACTCACCAACTACTCCTTGGAAACGGTCATTATGAGTCGGAACCAATTCAAGGGCACTTAACAACAGCAATAGCAGCCATTGCTTGCTTTCTAACCTTTTTTCTTGTTTTTTTTTTAAAGATAAATTTAAAACATCTTTGATTAACATTATTTTTCCTGGGGGGGCGGGGCGGATAATACCATGGTCCATATTATCATAAAATTTGGGGGATATTATTCCCTATTTTTGATACCCTCAATATTCTTTACATCATGAGCCATCATTATAATCTTATCTTATTGTTACCTAAAGGAGAACAAATAGTTTTTATTTGCTTTATAAAAACATTGAACTGACTGAATATTTATGCTGTTTATTTTGTTATATTCTTCTTTTAATCTTAACTCAAAATCTACTATTAGACGTAAAGTTTAGCTTTTCAAGTCCAAACAGGCTGTCAAGACACATATAAGTTATTTGGCTGGAGGCATCAACTTTAGCATTTGTTGTGTAGTTATATGGTGGTGGTTGTTATGTGCTGTGGAGTCAGTTCTGACTCATAGCAACCCTTTCGGAAGCTATAAATAAATCCTTATGGGAACAGAAAGCCTCATCTTTCTCTTGAGGAATGGCTTGTAGTTTCAAACTACTGACCCTGACAGTCCGACTTATAACCACTACACTACCACAGCTCCTTCTGTCATTCTATACTTACATGTAACTTATCAAAACAGAATAAAGATGAAGGCATTGATACGGACTCCTAAGTATTGTCATCTGTAAAGCTAGGGCAGCTGCTGTGTTTGACCTTAAATTCCGTGAAGGCCCCTGAGAAAGGAGCTATATGAAGGCAGGATGACATGACCACTGCCAACTAGATTGTAGGTTCTATCATACATCCTTTCATTCTCCCAGAAGTGCTCTTAGAGCCAGGTGTCATCATTAGCATGCTGATGCTAATGATTTAAACAAGAACATATTTTATCACAACCTGGCCAAGTCTTTGGATATTCCTTAAACTGGTTAAAATTAAAAAAAAAAAATTTTTTTTTAAAGGGTAAGATTGGGGGTAAAAAAACAAGACTAAACCAACATGTCACTCAGATTTGAAGATAAAATCAAGGATGGTTTCTACTTTAACATTTTATAAACAGACAAATCTAAAGCTCATAAGCAGATCTGTTTAAAGTCTATAAGACAATATAGTACTAGTTCTATACAAAATTAGTAGCTATAGATCACTAATATATGTATAAATTTCCCTATTCAAGACCAACTGCTTTATAAAGCTATCCTGATATCTGGCTGCGCCAATGTTAGGAAAGCAAGCAGGCCAACCACCATTCAACCTTATTTCCCACTTAACTCTGTTCATTTGAAATAATTATCTGAACTGTTTAGAATATCACGCCAGCACAATGGAACTTTCAGGTTCTGGCAGGTGGTCTTAGTATACACAAGTTATAGATGACATATGTAACCTCCTGCCTCTCCTGTTACATAGATGACATATGTAACTCCTGTTATGAATGTTACAGTTACCTATCTGTATATATATGTACGTATATATACACACATACACATATATTCACAAGTACATTTTAAAACATTTAAGTGATATAATAAAATTATACATTACATGAAGAACCATAAAAGTATCTTAAATGTAAGTACAGAGAACATGCAGATAGCCCAGTGAAGCAGAGTCTGTGAGATACATAAGTTTATATTTCCTGCAGGACAATAACATTATCTTTCCTTACATAGAGACAAAATACATTTTCTAAAAATTTGGACACTGCCTACTGCATTAAATTTAAATTAAAATGTTGCCTATGAATACAGACAGTAAAAATAAGCAAAAAACTCACAACACATTCCTTTTTTTAATATATCAAAATGTTTTCAAGGTAACATTATTAAAATGATTATACCACAGTCCCTAATACAACATCAAGCTCTAACAGGAAGGTGTGGATAGGGCAGAAAGGTTTCATATGGTCACTGGTTTAGGTACTCTTCTTTTCTTCGCCCAGTAAATTCACGGTGGCTTTCTTGGCTGTTAGAAGGGAAAGAAAATCATATCAAACCTCTTTGCAGCACAGATTCTTTACATAATGAAGCTACTAGATAACAAAACTTGGATGACTCATGTGCAGATGAAAGCACAGTGAGGTTTGTGGTCAGGGTTAAGAGATCTCCAGGAAGTGGTCAAGGTACCTCCCTCAGTGCACAAATCCTTGATATACTTGAACAGAGAAATTCTTATGGCCATATAGCTTAAACCCCTTATAGTGACTGTGTCATCTAACCTATCCACCCATTGTCCTACTTTAAGCATCAAAACAGAGAACAAGAAAAAGGGACTACTTCAGTAAACCCTATAATATATTCAATTTTGCAAAACAGTAATGCAAGAAATACCAAAAGTATGTTTGTGGTTACAAAGATAAAAGTGCATACGTAAAAAAAAGAAAAAAAAAGTGCATACATACATGTCTGTAGGAAAGTGTATGTGTAGGTATGTTGTTGTTGTTAGGTGCCATCGAGTTGTTTCTAACTCATAGCAACTCTGTATAGGGTTTTTGACAAACAGATGGCTAGTGGGTTTGAACTGCCAGCCTTGTGGTTCGCAGCCCAGCACTGATAATACAGTGCCACACCAGGAGCCCACAGGCATACGTAAATACACATTTGTGTGTGCTGCATATATTTCCATAGATATAATAAAGCACATGGGGGGGGGGGCACAGTTATAGCGACTTCTCAGGTATATCCAAATAGTCTGTTGACTTGGGTTATTGGGTTGAAGGGCTTAGGGCCATAGTCTCATGGGATAATTTAGTTAACTGATATAATATAGTTAATAAAATTAACATTCTACACCCTAGTTTGGTGAGTAGCACCTGGGGTCTTAAAAGGCTGCAAACAGTTATCTAACTATTGGCCTCTACTCACCTGGAGTTTAAAAGAATGAAGTAAGCCAAAGAGTCAAAGAAGAAATTAATCCAGAATACTTAACAGTCCACATGAACCATGGTATCTTTTAACCTGAAACTATTAGAATTACAAGGTACTGCTACTGCTGCCAACTATTCTTCTGGCCAGGGACACAACAGAAGGTCCCAGCTGGAATGGGGAGAGGGGAATGTAGAACAACATTCATAAAAAAATTCAAGTTTACTAGACTGAAAGAGATCAGAAGAACCCCCAAGACTACTGCCCTTATAGATACCCGTATAGATGAGAACTGACATTACTCCCAGAGGTCAACTTTGGGCCAAACAATAGATTGGATATAAAGTAAACAATATCACCTATGAGTAATATGCTCCTTAAACAACTTTAACATTTACCCAAAAGTAAAGATGAGACGGCAAGGAGGGGAAGAGAAGTTAGATCAATGGAAACAGAACGAACAGAATGGAAATAATGAAAAGGCTGACACATGATGAAAATCATGGTCAATGTTATTGAACAATTTGTATAAAAATTGTTAAGTGGGAGTATAACTCACCATGTAAATCTTCGCTTAAATTAAAAAAAAAAAAAAAAGCAGAAATTCCTTAGATATACAATGTTCTTCTATAAAACCAAGAACTTTTTGTTTACATCTGGGTGCTTGCCTATAAAATTTCATTACATAACACTCTGATAGCAATTAGATCATCAGTCAGTCCCATGATTAAAAAAAAGAGTAAGTGAAAGTCTCCATTCCTGGGACTCCCTTTTCCAATAACTGCAATCCCAGAAATGACGGTATGTGTATATGAATATGAGAGACCTTCAAAAAGTTTGTGAAAAAATTCCATTATCTGTTGATTCCATGTTTCCACAAAATTTTTTGAAGCCCCCTCATATTACTATCTCATTATGGCACCATTTCCTGTGATGGAAAGTCAAAGTTTGCTGCAAGTGTTCAAATTGGTGGTCATATGAAACAATACTATTTTCATTAAGAAAATTTTTACATCTGTAGGCAACTAAAAGAGCTCTAGTGGCACTATTGAATAAGCACTGAGCTGCTAACCTCAAGATCAGAGGTTCAAACCCACCAGCTGCTCCGTAGGAGAACGATGAAGCAGTCTGCTCCCATAAAACTTTAATCTCAGAAATCCTACACAGGGTCTCTATAATTCAGAACCGACTCAATGGTAGTGGTTTGGGTGGCTAGGCAACTAAGCCTCCCCTTTCCTAATTACCAGTGGCTAGAATGTGCTGTAAGAACCAGTATGGCTTTTGATATGTGGGCTTGGAGAAGCTACCAGGGCCTCCCTGGAGAGTCCACAAACTGTAGCTGTTTCTGATGGAGCCCAGAGCCTCAATGGTGTGAGCCAAGAAGTCTATCCTTGTCTACCAACTGCCTGACAGCTGCTCTCATTTCACTCAATTAAAATTACTGAACAAAGTTAACCACAACAAAGAAATAACAACCCGTTCTCTTATACAGCCCTTTGTTAAATTTTACTTCCTAGTGAATCCAGATGCTTTAAGAAACATCTAAAATGTGTCCGCATGTAAATTTCTCCGATATTCAAATCACACACTACAGTTTGGGAATGTATCATGTAAAAGTAACATAGACAGTATTGGTATCTAAAAGAACAGACTAAGAATTGCAGACAAATACCAATCCTTCTCAAACTCTTCAAAAAAACAGAAAAGAAAGGAACTCTTCCTAACTTTTTCTGTCAGGCCAACATCACCATGATACCAAAGCAAGATAAAACACCACAAGAAATAAAAAGTAAGACCAGTATCTCTTATGAATGTAGAAGTGGACTTACCCCAAGTGGGACTTATCTCAGGAATGCAAGAGGAGTTCAGCATAACAAAATCAATCAATGTAAGACACCACATTAACAGAATTGGGAAAAGAACTACATGATCCTCATTTGACGCAGAACTGGCATTTGACAAAATCCAACACCCTTTCATGATAAAAACACTCTAGAAACTAAGAATAGAAAGGCACTTCCTCCACATGATAAAGGGCATGTATGAAAAAAATCACAGCTAACTAATATATTCAATGGTGAAAGACCGAAAGTTTTCCATTCTAAGGAAAAAGACTGAGATGCCCCCTTTCACCACTGCTATTTGACATTGTACTGATGATCAAGCCAGAGTAATTAGGGAAAGTAATTGAAGGCATCCAAAATGGAAAAGAAGAAAAGGTATATCTGCTGATGATATGATCCTATATAAGCTAATAACCAAATCCTGTATATTTGTAGTATACAAAGTCAATATACAAAAGTCAACTGACTTTCTATAAACCAGCAATAAATAATGCATTAAAGTAAATTAAGAAAGCAATTCTATTTACAATAATATCTATAGAAATAAAATACTTAGGAATAAATATAACCCAGGAGGTGAAAAAGTGGGAACTATAAAACATTATAGAAAGAAATTACAGACGTAAATAGAAAGATAGCCGTGTCCATATATTAGAAGACAATATTAAGATGACAATAATATACAAAATGATCCTGACTCAAAACAATCCCTATCAAAATTCCATCAAATTTTTTTTGACAAAATGGAAAAGCCAATTCTCAAATTCATACAGAATTGTAGAAGGTACGAAATAGCCAAAAGAATCTTGTGATTTTAGCACAAAGCTACATTAATCAAAATGGTGCATCTAGTATTAAGGACAGAAATAGAGGCGTAAGAAATAAAACTGAGAATCTAAGAATAAACCCACATATCTATGGCTATCTATCTATCTATCTATCTATCTATCTATCTATCTATCTATCTATTTATTTATTTTACAAGGGTGCCAAATCCATTCATCATGGAGAAAATGGTCTTTTCAATAGGTGGTGCTGGGACAACTGGATTTCTACGTGCAAAAGAATGAAGTTAGATCCCTACCCCACACCACACAGAAAAATTAACTCAAAATGGATCAATGACTAAACTAACTGAATTATTAGTATAAAAATATAGGACTTTTCTGTTCCTGGTGCTTGGGCTGCTAGCCACGTGTGGCGCCAAGACTCCAGCGCAGCATTGGCAGCATCTCTGAGCGACTTCGTGGGAAGAGAATTTCAAAGAAAATGCCAGCTACTGGGATGCTGAGTCAGGTAGCTGGCCGGATGCTACTGAGTCCAGCGAGTGGCTGCCAGACATCTGTGGTGTCCATCAGGTTTCTGGGCTTCTCCCCTCGGCAAGTCACAGCAAATGCCAACTTTCACTCTGTCTCACGCTCTGAGACAGACCATCCACGTGTGCTAATTACAGGGGGTCTTGGCCAGCTTGGAGTGGGGCTTGCTAACTTTTTGAGGAAGCGATTTGGAAAGGACAATGTGATCTTGTCTGACATAAGGAAACCACCCGACCACATCTTCCATAGTGGTCCATTCATTTATTCCGATATTTTGGATTACAAGAATCTTCGAGAGATAGTGGTAAACAACCGCATCACCTGGTTGTTTCATTATAGTGCTTTGCTCAGTGCAGTCGGAGAAGCAAACGTATCTTTGGCGAGATCTGTAAATATAACTGGACTGCATAACATTCTGGATGTTGCAACAGAACACAATTTGCGACTGTGCCTAGCACGATTGGAGCCTTTGGACCTACTTCTCCCCGGAACCCAACCCCTGATATCTGTATTCAGAGACCCAGGACTATCTATGGATTAGATTTTCGATGCCTGCGATATCCTGGAATTATTTCACCGGACTCCCAACTTGGAGGAGGAACAACTGACTATGCAGTCCACATTTTTCATGGTGCTACAAAGAATGGCAAATATGAGTGCAACCTGACTCCCAACACAAGGCTCCCAATGATGTATATTGATGACTGTCTCAGAGCCACCCTGGAAGTCATGGAGGCCCCAGCAAAGTCTCTGTCCATAAGGACCTACAACATCAATGCCATGAGTTTCACTCCCAAGGAGCTGGCCCAAGAGATTCTCAAACATGTTCCAGAATTCCAGATTACATACAACGTGGATTCTGTCCGACAGGCCATAG
>NW_006408848.1:2071718-2073234 GCF_000296735.1 Chrysochloris asiatica
GGACCATTTTGCAATCCCACCAGCAATGCAAGAGTGTCCCAGTCTCTCCACATCCCCGCCAGCATTTATTGTCTTCTCCATTTTTCATCTTTGCTGTTATAAAACATTAAAAAAAAAAAAGGTATTTGCAATGAAGAAGTCATTGGTTTTGCAGAATTCTGTCATGTGATCTCCAGCATCATTTCTATCACCAAGGCCATATTTTCCAACTACTAATCCTTCTTCTTTGTTTCCAACCTTTGCATTCCAATAGCCAGTAATTATCAATACATCTTGATTGCCTGTTTGATCAACTTCAGACTGAAGAAGTTGCAAGAATTCTTCAATTTCATCATCACTGACTTTAGTGGTTGGTGCATAAATATGAATAATAGTGGTGTTAACTGGTCTTCCTTGTAGGCATATGGATAGTATCCTATCACAGACAGCGTTGAAGTACAACGTTATCTGTGATCCAAAAAGATTATAGCCAAGAAAGCCTTTCAGAGCAGTTCTGGTCTGTAACATATGGGGTATTCATGAGTTGAAACTGACTCCATAGCAAATGACACATTTTAGTTGTTGTTGTTAAGTGACATTGAGTTGGTTCTGACTCATAGCAACACTGTATAAGGTTTTGGAAGAGTGGCTGGTGAGCTTAAACCACCAGCCATGTGGCTCAAACTGACCTTTCAGTCTAGTGCATTAACCCATAGTATCACACCAGGACTCCCACATGAATATACAACCTCCTAAAAGCTCAGCCTTCACAGATACACAATGGCCGAGAGAACTTCTTAAATGTCCAGGCCCTAAAATGGAACCAGTTCCTAGAGATAACCTTAGTATGCATGACTAGTTCCAAGTTTACACTTGCGTTTTCCTGGCTACTCTGCTCTAGCCTTGTCTAGGCTGGAGCAGCTGCAGTTAGCATAGTGAGTAATAAGCTATTAACAGAGAAAACCTTGATTTTCTGAACTATACATCTGCATTAACTCCAAGTAGAAAAGTGTTGTTTAGTGCCGTTGAGTTGATTGTGACTCATGGCCACCCTGCATAGGATTTCCAAGGAGTGACTGGCGAGTTTGAACTGCTGACCTTGTGGTTCAAACCAAGGTTGTGATCTAGTGCTTATTCAACTGTGCCACACCAGGACTCCAAAAAGAAGTTGTTGTTGTTAAGTGCTGTTGAGTCAGTTCTGACCCATAGAGACAAAATGAAGTAATGCACTTAGAATTATATTATTTAGCCATTGTTGTTAAGTGCCATTGTACTTCTTAAAACCCAAGCCTCTTAAATTATTAGGACCAACACCATCAATAAGTAATTTTTAGACTTTTATTAATAAAAAGGATTCGACAATTTGTCCAAATTATTTACGCTTACAGTTTTCCTTTTTTTTTATGTGCACCGAATGTCATTTCTTCCTTTTAATTATGTGTCTGTTCAACATGTATCTCCTCAGTTGTTGTGTGACCTTGAGTCAGTTCTGACTCATTGTTGTTAAGTGCCATCGAGTCAGTTCTGACCCATAGTG
>NW_006408848.1:2073334-2079544 GCF_000296735.1 Chrysochloris asiatica
AGGGTTGCCCAAGCTAACTGAAGATATCAAAAGAGCGCCTGTACCCTTGACAACTGCCAGGGGAAAACTATAAAGTTAATTATATCACAAACTCCAAGGAACTAAAGTTATTTGGATTTGAAGGACTACCTGGACTAAACCTTGGCAGCTCATAGTGAACTGATAAATTGAGAATAAAGTTGGTGTTAAGCATTTTAGAAATGCTTTAGTCTTGGTGGTAGGGCTTTGAAATGTTTGCTGATTGCCTATAATTGCCCAACTATGCATATAACAGGATGAAGGCAATAGTTTCCATTTCCATAATTAAGATGAAGTTACCATTTAAGGGAAAGTTAAAGTATATGAAATTTGTAAAAAAAAAATATATATATATATATAGGAAAACATCTTAATAATCTTGGATTTGGCAATGGATTCCTAGATACCAAAAACAAAAGTAATGAATAATAGATAAATAACTTGGACTTTATAAAAATTAAACACTTTTATGAACCAAAGGACACTATCAAGAAGTTAAAAAGACAGCCTACAGAATGGCACAGTAGTTAAACATCTTACTGCTAAAAGAAAGGTCTGCAATTTGAGCCCATCAGCCACACCATGGGAGAAAGATGAGGCACGCAGTTTTCATAAAGATTTCAGCCCTGGAAATCTACTCTATTCTAGAGGGTTGCTATGAGTTGGAATCAACTTGACAGGAATGGGTTTGGTTTTGAAATCTGATAAGGGCATAATGTCCAGAATATATAAAGAATTCCTACAACTCACCAACAAAAAGACAAACTACCTATGTCAACTTAGGTGAGGGAGAAGGTAATATACAATAAGAGGAAGGTTGGCAAAAAAAATGATAGAGGCAGGGGAAGGCACTGAGTGCAAGAGTTAAAGGCAATAAAAGCAAGTATGTTATATACACAATCTTACAATAACAGTGACCTACAGGTAGAAGCATGAATAGATATGCAGGCTGTATGGGTGTGGGAGAGAGAGTCGGAGTATATCATTTGCTTTAAAAATATCCATGAATGTGGTGGAGAATATGAGGGGCAAAATTATGAAAACTTCTTAGATGTAACCAAACACATTGAGGGAGTGAGCTTTTAAGCCTGGGCACTCAGGTCCACAGTCTCAGGGGACACCAAGGTCAAATCGCATAACATTGTCCACAGAGACAATGTTGTACAGCCTATTTTGGTAAATGGTGACTGGGATCTTGGAAGCTTGAAAGCAGCCATCTAAGGTGCAACTGCTGATCTCTCTCCCTGTCCCGAGGAAAGAAGAGTGATGAAAATTGAAGACACATGGAAACAATTAGTACAATGGACTAATGAACTACATGGACATTAGTCACCAGGATCATGAGAACAGAAGAACTAGGTGGTGCACCCCGCTACCACTACCAATTCCTAGGAATCACATTGACATGTTCTGGATAGAATGGGAGAAAAGTGTGGAAGAAAATTCAAAATCATAAAAAAGACCAGGTTGACTGGTTAGATAGAGAATGGTGGAACCCCTGAGACTAAGGCCCTTAGTCACCCCTCAGTCTGGGATGGAACACACCTCCATGGCTCAGTTGTCAGCCATATCTAAGTCTTTAAAAGAAGAATAACACTAGTGAGATATGTGCACCTTAAAATAACCAACATTTAAGATCAGAGGGGCAGTATTCACCTAATGACAATGTTCAGAAAGATTAGGAAAGGAGGAGGAACAGAAATAGGAAACATTGGGGAAAAGTTGGATAAATTGGTGTTATACAATGAAGATTACAATTAATGAGATGAAACAAAATGTGTATATGGTTGCATGTGAAACTGATGATCTGCACTGTAAACCTTAAGGAAATTCACACAAAAAAATCTACGGAAGAAAAAAAAGACAACTCAATTTTACAAATAGGTAAAGAATCTGAATATACAGTTCTCCATACAAAATATACAAATGACAAATAAGCACCAACATAACATGAGTCATTAAAAAGAAAAAAGTTCTGGAGATAGTTAAGAGAGTTTTCCACATAGTGAATGTAATTAATGCCACTGAATTGTACACTTTAAAATGCTTAAATGGCAAACTTTTGCATTAGGTATTAGATATCTTTTATCACAATAAATAAAATGCTAAAACAAAAAAGAAAGAAACTGGTAGATTTCAAAGTGGAAGGATATGAAGACTACAAGTTACAAAATAAATCTCAGAAAAACTTACTGAAGTAGACTAGAGCTATCTACCAGGTATGCGAGACAAGCGGGGACAGACTGTCTGTGAGGACAAAATGGGTGAACCCATCACCAGTAGATGTTCTATTTCCCCACTGGGCCATAAGGTTGGTTTGAACCACAAGGTCAACGGTTCAAACTCACCAGCTACTCCTTGCATATCCTAGACAGGGTTGCTATGTGTCAGAATTGACTCCATGGCACTCAACAACAATACGTCCCCTCTAAGCTCTGATATTTTCATTACCGTGTTGTTAAGGGTCTTTGAGTCATTTCTGACTCATACCAGCCCTGCATAGGGTTTCCAAAGAGCAGCAACTCTAAAAAGATCCTTTATTCTAAAGATCCATTTCTTTTTTTCTAATTTTTAAAACCCTTCCACTATGCCCTATGGAACTCAATAACCAGCGCGGCAGCAAAGTCTCCTTTATCATCCCTCATCTAGGTCTCCAAATGCTTCCTAATACAAATCTGGTTGTCCTCTCAGGGCATAGTTCTCCCTGTAGCCCTCTCAAGTTTCACTGGATCTGGAGGTCTGATAGGTGGTGTCTTTGTTCTTCATTGCCATTTTCAGAATTCCATGTCAACAGATTTATCTTCACTGGTCTTCCTTTTCTCCTCATCTCTAACCCTTGGGATATTCTGTCTTATTTCTTCAAGAGTTTATCTTCTAGTTTACTGTCATTCTCTAACACCTATTCTATTTTAATTATTATTTATTTCATTATCCATACAGTAATAAATGTCTCTTCTAATACAATGACCTCTTGGTTCATCCCCTCCAATAGCCTTAATTGTCCATCCTACCTTCGCTATCCTAACCTAGCCATTCACTCCCATGATCCTTGTCATTTCCAATAACTACAATCTTGCCATAATCTTAGTGGCAAGTATGTTGCTCGCACACTGCTATTCTCTTCCTCATATTGTGGTTTTTAAAATATCTGTAATTCTTGATTAAATATAATGCTGGTCCCTTACCCAAACTAGTTTTATAATTCACTGATCCAATCACCCTTTTTTCACTATTTCTCTTTTCCTCTATGTCCTCACCTTTCTTTTTTGCCTATTTTAAATTCCATGGTCAAACATTAAAACCACTCCCTAGTTCCATTCACTTTGTAGTTAATGTTTAACAAAATCACAATCCTGACACAACTCTGTATGTCCTCTACAACTGCATCCACGGTGCTGAATATGGCAGAAAAAAACCATATTCACCCCAACTGGGCTCATTTAAAACTCATGAATGCAGACCTCAAATGTGTGCTTAATGCTGCCTGGCAATCCCATGACACTGCCCTGATCCATCCACTTTCCCACAGTTCTAGCCCATGGCCAGAAAACTACAGCCACACTCATTCATTTGTGTATTGTCTGGAGCTGCTTTCACACTACAGTGGCACAGGGGAGTAATTACTGCAGAGAAATTATGGTCCACAAAATCTAACTATCTGGTCCTTTATAGAAAAAGTTTGCCACCCCCACCCTGATGAAAATCAAAGACCACAGCTTTCAATGTTGGCTTCAACTCAATGTAAAGAAAACAAAAATCCTCACTACTAGACCAATAAAGAACATCAGGATAAGAGGAGATAAGATTAAGTTGTCAAAGACTTCCCTTAGATTGGATCTACAATCAGCACTCATGGAAGCAGCAGTCAGGAAATCAAATGAAGTATTGCACTAGGCATATCTGCTGCACAAGATCTCTTTAGTGCTCAAGAACAAAGATATCAGTTTGAGGACTAAGGTGCACCTAACCCAAACCTTGGTATTTTCAATAACCTCATATGCATGTGAAAGTTGGACAATGAGTAAGGAAAGCCGTAGAAGAACTGATGTATTTGAATTCTGATGTTGGAGGACACTGAAAGTACCATGGACTGCCAGAAAAACAAACAAATCTGTGTTGGGATAAATACAGCCAGAATGCTCTTTAGAAGCCAGGATGGCCAGACTTGCTCTCTCATACTTTGGACACATTATTAGGAGGCATTAGTCCTTAGAGAAGTGGAGTCCTGGTGTGGTGCTGTGGGTTAATGTGCTGGACTGCAAAGCCAGTTTGAACTGCAAGGTCAGTGGTTCAAACCACCAGCTGCTCCTCAAAAACCTTATACAAGGTCACTATGGGTCAGAATTGACTTGATAGTACTTAATAACAACAACAAAGTCCTTAGAGAAGAACATCGTGTTTGTTAAAGTGAAGGGGCAGTGAAAATGAGGAAGACCCCCAACGAGATGGAATTGGCACAGTAGCAGCAGCAATGGGCTCAAGTGTAACAACCATTTTGAAGATGGCGCAAGGCTAAGCGGTATTTCATTCTGTTGTGTACAGGGGTCGCTATGAGTCAGTGCCGACTCGATGACACCTAACAACAATCCTAGACAGCTATTTCATACTTCTCTCTTTTCATATATTACTGCCATCTCCATCTTTACTCTCACCTTCTTTCCTACTTTACCAAGAAGTCTTTAAATAAGAAAGTCACTTGTATAAGCTTCCACCATCACATCTACCCACCTACCATAACTTCTACTCAAAAATCCTGATTTCCTTTCAACACAAACAAACTCTTCCTGTACCCATGACCAATGCTTCTATTTGTAACTAGATCCTGGCTCCTCTGGCTTACTCAAAGACTTGTTTTTCAGTGCCATCAAGTCAGTTCCGACTCATAGCAACCCTATAAAGCATTTGGTGATTCAATCTTGTGATTCAAACCAACCTTACAGTCTAGTGCTTTATCCCACAGACAGCGCCACACCAGAACTCAAGACTAAGCTCCAGTAATTCACCCTCTGACATGTTCATTTTGTTTGGCTCTCTAGTTGATTATTCCCATTTATTTTCAAGCATGTTTGCATTTCCTATCTTGAATATAGAGGGCAAATAATTCTCAGGACCCCAGCTCCATCTTTCACTTATAGCTCCATTCTTTACTCCCCGTCTTTTGCAGGAAATTATCAAGAGCTATTTTTACTCACTAATGCCTTTCTCCCATTCTCTCAAATCCATTACAGTTAAGATTTTGAACCTACCACTCCCTAAAATCTGTTTTAAGATCACTTGTGCCTTCCTCATTGCTGAATTTAACAGTCAGGTCTCACACCTTACCTTGATCTGTCTGCAGTATGTGACACAAATGAAGACCTCCTCTCTCTTGGAAACTTTCTTCATTTGGCCCCCAAATGCCACACCATGATGAATTTCTTGCTACTTCAGTTGGCCACTTCCATACCAGTCTGCTTTTCTGGTTTATTTCCATCTGCCCAATCTTTAAATTGGAAGCCGCAAGGGCTCAATCCTTGGACCTGGTCTTTTCTAAATATAAGCACTTTCTTAGTGATCTCATCCAGTCTCATACTTAATATATAATCTTTAAGTTGATGGCTTCCAAATTTATATTCCTAGCTCAGGCCTGTCTCTTTAACTCTAGCTACCTATATCCAGCTGGCTATATGACTGCTACCATTATGAACATTAAATTTTGCATGAAAGAAGAATATTGGAAAAATAAAGGGCAAAAGCTATAGTCTTTGCAAAAGAAATCCCAATTAGCTTTGGCAGCTAACTGAGGAAAGCTAATAGGACAAGCCTGGAAGCTGGCTTTTTGGGCCCAAAATTTCATATTTCTTTTTACATGCTAAACCAAGCTGTCTTACCTTCTTTAGTGATAGTATCTGCAGTCTCTTTGGCTTTGTCTTTCAGATCTTTCATCACATTATCTACCTGGTACTCATGCTTTAGGAAGACAGGGCGGATGATGCGCTTGTAGATCAGTTCAGCTCCATTAGAAGGGCTTCGTGCCATGCACCACAACAGGAAGCCACACTGCAAATAAAAATCAGAATTAGTAACAGGAGAAAAGCAGGTACTCTGAGAATACCAAATGCTCACCACCACTCTAGGAAAGATTATTGCCTCTAGTATATTTTCCAGTGGCATAACCAATATTTTCTGTAGTATATATATATTTTATATATA
>NW_006408848.1:2085494-2093906 GCF_000296735.1 Chrysochloris asiatica
GACCCTGTACAGGGTTTCCGAGGGTGTAAATCTTTACGGGAGTAGAAAGCCTCATCTTTCTCCCGTGGAGCAGCTGGTAGTTTCGAACCGCTAACCTTAAATTCGCAGCCCGATTCGTAACCACTACGCTACCAGAGCTCCTTAGTGACCCTATATAAGGTTTCCAAGAGCAGCTGGTTAGATTTGAACTGGCAACTCTCGTTACCTGTCCTGTGCTTATCCAGAAAACTAAATAACTATATATATTTTTTTTTTAATTGTGGTGAAAGTATATATAATAAAACATTTGGCCTTTACTACCCAAACTTTACACAAATGATTTTTCAGTGGTGGCTCATATAGGAAACATTAATAGGAGGGTAAATCAAAAAGCTCATGGACATTTTTGGCTGCTGAGCTCTGAAACCAAACCCTGTTTTTGCCGTTTTCTTGCCAAAGTTAGGTCAGGTGAGTGTGGCTTCTTCAACGTCAGGGTCTTTGTTTCCCTGATTTAGAAGTCCCTGGTGTGATGCTGTGGGTTAATGCATCAGACTGCAAAGCCTTTTGAACTACAAGGTCAGTGGTTCAAGCTCACCAGCTGTTCCTCATAAACCCTATACAGGGTCAATATGGGTTGGAACCAACTCGACAGCACTTAACAAAAATACTAGTTGTGTGCTCCGGTTATAGAAGGCTGCAGCCTGGAGATTGCAGGAGGAACAGCACAGCATGCTGGGCTCTGGGTTTAAAGCTGAGCGTTTACAAGTCAATTTGAGATGAATCATAAATTGTCTTAAACTACTGGAGGAAAAAAAAAAAAATGGACCTAGCCCAGAAAGCAAGGAAAGACATTGCTGACTACCTGGCTGCTGAGAAGGATGAACAAGCTCAGAGCCAGGCGACTACCTTATGGAGGCCAAGGAGATCCTGAAGCTGTACTGTGACCTGCTGCTGGCTCAGTTTGGCCTCATCCACTCTATGAAGGAACTAGACCCTGGTCTGCCTAAGTCAGTGTCTACACTGATTCAGGCTGCTCCTCAATTCCAGTCAGAAGTGGCTGAGTTGAAAATAGTTGCTGATCAACTCTGTGCCAGGTATAGCAAGGAATATGGCAAGCTATATAAAACCACCAAAATGGAAATGTGAATGATAGCTTAGTGCAGAAACTGAGTGTGGAGGCTCCACCCAAAATCTTGGTGGAGAGATAACTGGTCAAAATTGCCAAGAATTACAATGTGCCCTACGAGCCTGATTTTGTGGTCGTGGCAGAAGCTCCTCCTAGGGTAGAAGCTGATCTGATTGATGTTGGATTCACAGGTGATGTGAAGAAAGGTGGCCCTGGAAGAGGAGAAGGGGATGGTAGTGGGTTCATTGCACCAGGCTGGTGGACCTGATGAGACAGTGCCCATGCCTATGCCATCTCACGGTTCTCTTTTCTCATATCCACTTCCAATGGGGCCATCGGATTTCAATGGATTGCCAGTGGGGACTTACCAGGCCTTTCCTAATATTCATCCACCTCAGATGTCAGCAACTCCCCCATTGTATGAATCTGCTGACATTAATACTGATAAGAATGTCTCTTCTGTACAGATGGTCAGTCCTGGACCCAAGCCAGAAGCCTCTGCAAAGCCTTCTCAAAGACCTGCGAATAACTCTGACAACTTTGTCCTACCAGAGTTGCCATCTGTGCCAGACATACTACCCACTGCATCTGCTAATGCCAACACTTCAGCTTCTGAAGACATTGATTTTGATGATCTTTCCCAGAGACTTGAAGAGTTAGAGAATAAAACATAGGCCTTTAAACCAGGCAGCTTCCAAGCCCTGGAAGTTGGTACTGAGCAGCTTCTCCTTGTAACAAAGAATCTCCATGAAATTCCATTTCATCTATTAATCATCACTGAATATACTCTTCTTATGGGCTTTCTTTCTGCTGTACCAAATTCTGCTGCTTCAGTGCTTCATTGCTCCTAAGAGACTAACAACTGGAGATTGATGCTAGAGCAGCTGGCTGCTGGCAACTGTGCTTGTCTGTTTCCTGTCCCTTCATAGGAGAGTGAGATGCTGAAAGCACTGTGGGGGAAGAGCTGCCATCGATGGCTGGGCAGTGGGGAAAAGCAATTCACAACAGGTCTTAGCCCTGTGCTGCATGCCAGACTTAAAACCAACCTCTCTCTATACAAATGGATTTGTGGGGAGAGGGAAAACGTGTATTTTCTTGCTTTCTGAGCAGGAGAGTGAGACAATGGCTCAGGAAGCCCTTGTAATGGTTCTTAAAGCTGGGCCCTCTCACTGGCACATACACTACTCCTTGTGGCAGAGCACGGTTCTACCTGGATCCAATTGCAAAGTTTATTGGGAATGTTGATGGCCTCTCTTAGTTGTACTGAATTCTCAGGAAGCCCTCTGTAGCCTTTTCTCTGAGCGCTGTGCTTTCTTTTTACAAGTACCCAAGTCTACCTTGGGTAGTTAGCGTGAAAGCCTATAGGACAAGAGAGGTACCCATTTTCATTTGAAAACTTGCTGTCTGAGTGGAACTTGTGAAAACTGATCTCAGATAATTTTTTGGTACCCAAGCTGCTATTAATTGTTTTCAGCTTCCCTGGATGGATGAACTTCTTACTGTTATAACTTATGTGCTCCTTTGATCCCTATCCAAGGCCATCCTTCTCTACCAGATGTCTTTGGGATTGAAAAATGTGATTTTCTCCTCTGTATATTGTGTGTGTATATACTTGTTTCAAGCAACTTTAATGTTTTTGACTGGTTTGTATCTCATACTTTAGTAGCTGCTAATAAAGTTAAAGATTATGACAAAAAAATTCATGGAAAAATGGAATGAAAGATGACTGAATTTTTTCACAAACTTTTTGAAGTCTCCCTGAAAATAATACCCCAAATTCAATAATTTTAAATAAAATTAAGTGCAGGAAATGTCTTGAGTTAACATTCTTTTAAAAAAAAAAAATGTTTAAAGCTTTTAGTGTGAATTGAGTGACAGTTTACATGGAAGAACATCAATTTTGCATTCAACCTACTGTATTCTGTTTTATTGAAATGATTATAATCTCTATACATCATCAGTTAGCAGGATTTGCTTCTATTCTCTCTTTTTTTCTATTTGTTTGGTTTTGGGGTATACACAAAAACATGCATGAATATCTAATCCTTTAAACAACCAAAAGAAAGGCACATTCTGCAAGCCTGCCTACTGGCTGCCAGCACACAGCCTTTCTCTTTTGTTGAGTTGAAAGTCCTCAGCTGCTCTATCTCTCCATGACATCACCTCTGCCTCTGTATCTCTTGTGTTGCTCCTTCTCTGGTTAGGGTCCCATGTTCTGCTCATGCTCTTCTCTCTTAATGGTCCTAGGGTCCTTTGTTCCTGGAATGTAAGATTAACTACTCCCCCTGTCCTTTTGTTATAAAACTTCTACCTTTACAGTTGTGACAATTGCAATTAGTCATGATAACAATTACTCACTATTGAATCCTAAGAATCTTATCGCATCTCCTTTCACCAGACCCATCTAGACAAGAACAAAACTATTCAATGGGGATTCTACTTTCCCAACACACTCTGAAACTAAACTCTTGAAACTTGTAAGCCAGCCACTTTGTGACATTTTAGCCCCTGGCCCCCATTTTAGGTAGCCAATGTCTAAACTGCCCGTATCTATCAACTCTGTGTACAGAGGGGACAGGTTTGATGCTTGATATGAACACTCCTTTTCTCTCAGTTGGTATTTTGAGCTATTCCATCCAGAAGTATTGGTAAAGTTAATCCAAATTGTAGCAATTTATATTTGCTTCCTTTATCAAATTTTTTTATCTTCCTCTGGTCAAGGTCTGATTATTAAGTCATCATAGCTAGATCAAATGGTACTATCTGTAAGTATGGGCATTCTTATGCATCTGCCACATCATATAAGCTGGATACTTCACTCTCAGCTCTAGCCCTCCATGGCTAGATCAGTGTCTACGGGCTCAGGCATTCCAAGTCTCCCTAAAATTAATACCAACCAGCCCATTTTCTTCTCTATCTCATCTCAAGGTCGACAGGAGTCTATAGATCATAGTCAAACTCACCCCATGTCATTACTGCCTTCCCTCCACTTCCACTCACATGTAGACCAATGCAGTCGCCAGCAGGCTTATATGCCTGCTTGCGTGTTCCCTTTGAGTTTCATCTTGGAAGGGAGGGTTGTTCTGAAGGGACTTGATTGCTTGCCATGATGGCTCCCAGGCGAACAGCTTGTTTGTTCTTGTAGGAGCCAAACAGACTGACACTTTTGTTTTTTCTTGGTGGTTTTTCTTTCAAGAAGTATTTTCTGTTCCTCTAGCCACTCTGGGCTGGTCTGCTTGTCCTTTCAAGTGGAGATGTGCCACCTCAGAAGGTTCTGGATGTGGCTCAGGATTCCAGCTAAGGTCTTACACTCTACAATGGCTCTGCAAGAAGCCAATTTCACTGGGCAAGTTCTAGAACCCCTTTTAGGTATTCCAATCAGTTATAGGCTGAAGATTGGCTTACTAGCTTTCTGTAATCATATTTCCCGATAGTCTTTTCTATCCCACTCAAAGTGTCTATTTTACAATAGAAAGCAAGGGCAACCAATAGCCATAAGACAGTCAAGCATCTTAACATTATTTCTCCTCTTTTAACCATTCAGACTATGTCTCAATCCCTGTATCACAGAACTCTTGTTTTGCCAAGGTTGAGCATACATCACTATTTACCTCTGTCCCATTTAGCCCTTGCAAACCCCCTACCTACCTTGTTCTTTCATTGCCTCTCCCTTCTTGTGTATTGCCCTCCCCAACACCCAAGGTATGATATGACTATCCCCTAACCTGTGCTCTACCATCCCCACTCTTCCATTCCTGGTAACCAACAAAGAATTTTTTTTTCTTTTAGTATGTAATCTTTTCTTGGCTTTTACAATAATGGTCTTATGCAATATTTGTCCTTTTGTGACTGACTTAATTTCACTCAGCATAATATCCTCAAGGTTCATCCATTTTTTGCATCTCCATCGTTATTGTTCAAGGGAGCACAGTATTCCATTGTGTGTATGTACCAAAATTTGTTAATCCATTCTTCCACTGATGGCCTCGTAGGCTGTCTCCATCTTTTTGCTACTGTGACTATTGCTACAATAAACATTGGTGTGCATATATTTACTTGTGTTCTGGCTCCTATTTCTTGTGGATACATACCAAGTAAAGGAGTTGCTGGATCATAAGGTATTTCTATTTCGAACTTTCTGAGGTAGTACCATACTGATTGAACCATTTTATCTTCCCACCAGCAACGTAAGAGGATCCCACTCTCTCTACACCCTTGCCAGCATTTATTATACTCTGCTTTTTTGAACTTTGCTTTAATGCTGGTGTAAGATATCAAACTGTTGTTTTGATTTGCATCTCTGTAATAGCTAGTGATCAAGAACATTTCTTCATGTTATTTGGCTGACTGAATGTCTTCCTTGGTGAAGTGTCCTTTCAGGTCCTGTGCCCTTTTTAAAATTGGGTTATTTGTCCTTTTCTTGTAGAGGTGTAGTTTCCTATAGATTTTAGAGATTAGTCCCTTGTGTGATATGTCACTGCAAAAAAATGTTCCCCATTTTGTGGGCTCCCTTTTTACTCTTTTGGTGTTGAGTAACATGCTAGATAGAGAGATCAGAATCCCATATAGACATTTTGTAGAACATGCAGAGTGTCAAAGGGGGTGTGTTACTATACAAAGCAATAGCTTCTTACCAACTACATGAGATTTTTAGAGCAGAAAGTGTGAATCAATTTTTTTCTGTGTTTTGTTTAATATTTATGAAACAGGTTGGATTGACCTGTACTGCATTTGCATTTTCTTGATTTTGAATAGTGGAAGGTAGGCTCCTGATGGCTATTCTTGCGTAGACTGATAGATAGAGAAACAGACAGTCATGGAATTATAACTATAGTATCAAGATGTAGCAGACATCACTGGATTAAAATTCAGGAGAGTCGGAATCTACTTTATGATTGTAGGCAAGTCAGACTTAACCTAAGTGTCAATCTTCTCTTTCATTGGATTTTATAAAAATCATAAGTTAGTGTACTTAAAGAAAGTATACAAGACAGTATTACTGAAAGTTCTTACTGTTGTTGAAAATCTCTGAAATATTATCTGCCTATGCAAAGATGCCAGACTGCAAAGCTGTTTGAATTGTAAGTTTGGAGGTTTAAGCTCACCAGCTTCTCCTCAAAAACCCTATACAGAGTCGCTCTGGGTTGGCACCAACTTAAAGGCACTTAACAACAACAACAATGTAAACACCAGGAGTCCTGGTGTGGTGCTGCAGGATAATGCACTAGATAGTAAGATCAGTTTAAACCGCAAGGTCAGCAGTTCAAACTCACCAGCCGCTTGTTGGAAACCCTATATAGGGTTAATATGAGTTGGAAAGGACTTGACAGCACTTAACAACAACAACAATATGCAAATACTAGAGTCCTAGTGTGGTGTTGTGGATTAATGCACTGGACTGCCAGGTCAGTTTGAACTGCAAGGTCTGCAGTTTAAGCTCACCAGCTGCTCCTTGGAAATCCTATACAAGGTCACTATTAGTATGAATTGACTTGATGGCACTTAATAACAACAATGCAAATACCTATCCTGCAGCAATCCAGGCAAGCGGATTATCTTTTTTGGGTGAAATAAGGCCAGACTGGAGTCCTGGTATGGCGCTATGGGTTAATGCATTGGACTGCAAGACTGGTTTGAACTGCAAATTCTAAGCTCACCAGCTGCTCCTCAGAAACCCTATACGGGGTCGCTATGAGTCGGAAATGACTGGAAGGCACTTAACAACAACAAGACAAAACTACCAGCCAGAACCAGAGTCAAATGTCTACATTTTTGTACCTCTCTGATATGATTACTCTGGAGGCTATATACGCCAAACTGTTCATTCCATTCTTTCAAGTATTATCAGGTTATTATCTGGAGACAGTAAAATAATTACTGCTCCTTCCCTATATCCCTTAACCTTTTCCAATTCTCAAATGAAATACTCTTTATTAAATATAAAGTTAATTACTATTCAACTCTCAAGGTGATATTCAGCTCCCTCTTTTTAATCTACTTAACGAGATTCTACAGTCCAGGAACACCTGAGCTTGTTGAAGTCACCACACAGATCTGGCCAGCTTTTGGATCATGTTGTCCTCAAAGTGCCAGCTGGACAGCCACACACTGACTCTTACTACCATTTAGAAAGCTTGTGATAGTTTTGCTGGACACCTGATACTATTAGCACTGGGACAATGACCTATAAATTGCAATAAAAACATGGATTTTAATGCCATGGTCTTTGGATTTCTCCCCAGAAAAGGTACTCCCATGGAAGGGAAATGCTCTCACGCACAGTTAATGTACTATCCTGGTCAGCACTGAGAATTAATGCTAGAAAAAATAGACAACAACACTGACACCCTGACAATGCTGCAATGACATGATCAGAAGCATAAATCTAAAGACAACCACAACGAGAGTGATGGACTACTTACAACATTTTTAACACACATTAAAAGCTAAGAAGAGAACATGCTGAAGGGAAGATTTCCCTATCTTTTTTGCCTTCTACAGAGATTACGAGGAATGTAATGTTGTCAGTGAGTGAAGCAGCAACGGGTTAGGACAGAAGCCTCCCACAGATTACTCAATTTTGTTCTAAAAATAAGTCCTGGAAAATGGTTTAAATGAGGGTAAAGATGAGGCATACAGATATTTGTTGCAGAATTATTTATAATAGAAAGACAAATGTTCTAAATATCTATCAATTGGGAAGTGAGTAAATTACTGTTTTTAATGGATTAGTCAGCTATGTCAAAGAGTACTAAATAACATGAGAAAAATACTCACAATGTTATGTTAATTGAAAAAAGTGAGACATACAATAATATATAGTGTGTGGTCTCAAGTATACAGCTATGATTAACATAATAAGAAACAGCTATTGGGATACAGTTTAATATCATCAGTCAAAACAGGCCAGGGGTCAACTGTGCAGGAGACTACTGCTCATATGCAAAGTCAGCTGAAGCTGAAGAAAAATAAAAACAAGTCCACTAGAGCAAAACTCCGAAATAAATTTAGAGGCCATCTCAGGAACAGATTTGATGCAATGACATCAATAATATCATACATGAAGAAAGTAAAGGGTCATTAAGAAGACAGGAAAGAAACTTGACCTATACTCATGGAGATGTTGTTGTTATGTGCCGTGGAGTTGGTTTCTACTCATAGCAACCCTGTACAGGGTTTCCGAGGCTATAAATCTTTACAGGAGCAGAGAGCCTCATCTTTCTCCCGTGGAACAGCTGGTAGTTTCGAACTGCTGACCTTGAGGTTCACAGCCTGATTGGTAACCACTACGCTACCAGAGCTCCTTA
>NW_006408848.1:2094663-2098243 GCF_000296735.1 Chrysochloris asiatica
TCTGCTCTGTAAACTTTCACTCAATTCACAATAAACCTTAATAAAAAAAGACAGGAAAGAAAGAAGATCAAAGTGGATGTCAGAAGAGACTGAAACTTGCTCTTGGATATAAGAGTAGCTAAAGCAAATGCAAGAAATGATGAAGTAAAAGAACTGAATAGAAAATTTAAAGGATGGCTCAAGAAGACAAAATCAAGTATTATAATGAAATGTACAAAGACCTGGAGTTAGAAAATCAGAAGGGAAGAGCATTTCTTAAACAGAAAGAACTGAAGAAAAAAATTAAAGCCTAGACTTGTCATACTGAAGTTCACAGTAGTTCTATAGGATAAGTACTGAACTGTTAACCACAAGGTCAGTGGTTCAAGTACACCAGCTGCCCCAAGTGAGAAATGAGAAAGATGAGGCTTTCTGCTCCTGCAACTTTTCCAGCCTCAGAAACCCTATACTATGAGTTGACACTAACTTGGCAACACTTCACAACAATACAACAATCTGGACAAAATATTGAATGATGCAGGAAGCATAAAAGAAGATGGGAGGAGTACAGTCAATGAAGAAAATCTAACGGGTCACTGTTCAATCATTTCAGGAGGCAGCGTATGATCAAAAACCAGTGATACTGAACGAAGAATTCCAATCTACACTGAAGACATTCGTGAAAAACAAGACTGTTTAAAAAAACTGATGTAGCACTGGAAGCACTTACTAGTCTATGCCAAGAAAATCTGGAAGACAGCTACCTGGCCATCTGATTTAAAAAAATCCATGTTTGTTCCGGTTTCAAAGAAAGGAAACCTTAAAGAAGGTAAAAATTATTAAACAATCATTAATATCACATGAAAGTACAATTTTTTTGGAGACAATTCAAAAATGATTCCAGCAGTACATAGATAGGGAGCTGCCAAAAATTCAAGCTAGCTTTAGAAGATGAGGTATGTGGGATATCACTGCTGATGTCAATTGGACCTTGGCCAAAAGCAGAGAATAACGAAATATGTCTACTGGTGTTTTATTAACTACGCAAAGGAATTTGATCATAGAGATCATAACAAAGATGGATAACATTGCAAAGAATGAGAATTCCAGTACATTTAATTGTGCTCACATGCAGAACCTGTATATAAGCCAAGAACAAGAGACTATGAATGACATGGTTGAAAAGCAGAAAAGGTATATGTCAGGGTTGTATTTTTTCATCATACTTACTCAAACTGTATACTAAGCAGACAATCCAAGAAAGTGGACCATATGAAGAAAAATACTGCATCAGAATTGGAGGAAGGCTCATTAACAACCTGCACTATGCAGATGACACAACATTGTTTGCTGAAAGCAAAGATGACTTGAATATTTACCGATTGTCTTAGGCTAGGTTTTCTAGAGAATCAAAACCAGTGAAACACATATATGTGTATATATATATAAAGAGACGTTTATTGTCAAGGAATTGTAGAGTCCCAGGTCTCCAGCAGAAGAAAGTGAAACAGTGAGCCTTTCCCACATGTCAATTATATTAGGAGCAAGCCACACCCCAATGACACACATCCTTTCAATTGACTGGCTGCTCATAACCAATCATCATATAGCTAACTATGCCTGTATTAGGTTTCATCACCATGGAAATTAGCACATCTTAACTGCTAGACCAAAGGAATCCTGGCTTAGTCAAGTTGACACAGAACCCTAATTATTATAGTCCACTCTTATCAACTTGGCACCTATAAACAATGTGCATAATCTCTAAATAAAGAAAATTGTAAAGTCATACTTGCACCTAATATGATACAACTAAGATATGTACAACCCAAAACACACTGGCCCCATTTACATCTTATATGTTACATATGAACAAAGCAAACATATCTGATACATACATACAAAACAAAATATATATTCATTCAAATGTTCAAAGGGCGCATTCTGCAAGCCAGCCTCCTGCCCACAGGCACACACCCTTACTCGGTCCATAGACCTTGAGTTCATAGCTGCTCTGTCTTTCCATGCTACCGCCTCTGCAGTCATCTCTGCTGTCCCTGAGTTTACAAGCAGGATCCCATGTTCCACTCGTGCTCTTTTCTTGATGGTCCTGGGAGGGTCTGTTTCTAAATGAAAGATTAACTACTCCTCCTTTTAGTTACATACCTTCTACAATTACAGTTTTGACCATCACAATTAATCCTGCTAGTAATTACTCACAATTAAATTATAAATTCCTATCAGCATGATCCCCCACTCCGTTTCACCAGACCCATCTGGAAAAGAGGAAAACTAGTCTGTGGGAATTTTCCCTTGTCCCCTAATTCTAAAACTAAGCACACCCATGAAAGTTGTATGCCAGCCATATCATGCATTTATAGCACTTCCATTTTTTATAGCCAATGTCTAAATTGTCCATCTCTATCAACCTAGTATGGCACTGTAGGATAAGCACTGGAGTCCTAGTGTGGCACTGTAGGGTATGCATTGGACCACAAGGTCAGCAGTTCAAACTCATCAGCCGCTCCTTGGAAATCCTGTACAGGATTGTTTTGAGTTGGAATCGATTCAATGACACTTAACAGCAACAACATCAATCCAGTACACAGAAAAGACAAGCACGTTCCTTGATCTGAAAAACCTTCCACTCCAGTTGGAATTTTGAGCAACTGTCCACAAGCTATAGTCCATCAAACTGTAGTAACTCATACTTGCTGACAATATCAAACATCTTTATCTTCATTTGGTCAGGTTCTGGTCACAACTCAGCCCTAGCCATTCAAGCTAGGTCAAATGGGTATCAGCTGCAGGGCTGCTAGTTCACACACACCTCCTTGCACTTCAGAACACATGGCCCCTTCACTCCCAGCCCTAGCCCTAGCCCTAGGGGTTAGGCCAGTGCCCATGGGCTCAGGAGTTCACACAACTCCCTAAATTTCAGACCAGCAGCCTTCTTCTTTCTCAAAGTCAATAGGAGCCAACAGAACATGTCCATACCCAGCCTGTGTCTTCATTGCTGCATTTCCTACAATTCCACTCACAAGTAGACCCAGGTGGTCATTTTAACTTTTAGTCCTAGAAAGGGATTTTCTCTGAAGTGCAGACTTTCCTTGTCTCAAGGCCTCCAAAGCAAACAGTTTGGTTGAATATCAAAAAACTAAACAAGTCAGCTGTTTGTTACATTAACAGTCTGCAATATGCAGATGATAAAACTTTGCTTGCTGAAAGTAAAAAGGACTGAAAACACTTACTGATGAAGATCAAAGACCACAGCCTTCTCTCTGGATTGCAGTTCAATGTAAAGAAAACAAAAATCCTCACCACTGGACCAATACACAACATTCTTATCAACAGAGAAAATACTGAAGTTGTCAAGGACTTCATTCTTCTTGAATCAACTAACACAAAAGCAGCAGTCAAGAAATCAAATGACTACTGGCTTACAAGCTTTCAAGAGGGAACCTAGAGCCATAGGGCCAGGAGGAAGACAGAATCTCTAGTGCGTAGTATCCAATCTGTCTAGGCGGGGCTGATGAAATGAAATGCTGATGGGTCTCTTATGATACAATAGTGAATAATTGTTATCAGGACTGATTGTGAG
>NW_006408848.1:2098408-2099635 GCF_000296735.1 Chrysochloris asiatica
TTTTTTTTTTTTCTTTAAGTTTTTATTGTGAATTAAGTGACAGTTTACATGGGAGAACATGAGCTTCACATTCATCCTATCATATTTCGTTTCATTGCAATGAATACAATCTCCTCCATGCATCATCAAACAAACAAAGGGTACACCCCGCAAGCCTGCTCCCCGGCCATCAGCACAAAGACCCTCTCCCTCCCTGAGTCCAGAGTCCCCATCTGCTCCTCATGTCATCATCTCTGCCTCCATCTCTGGCATCACTGCTTCTCTTGATAGGGTCCTGCACTCCACTCTTCTCCCTTGATGGTCCCAGGGTCCTCCGCTCCTGGACTGCAAGATCAATCACTACCCTCCTTTTGTTACAAAACCAAAACGTCTACCTTTATATTTGCAACACTCATTATCAGTCCAGATAGCAATTATTCATTATTGAACCACAAGAGTCTTATCCCCATCTCCTTCATCAACCCTGTTCAGATAGGTTGGAAACCACTCAGTGGAGAGTCTACTTTCACCCGCACCCTCTGGAACTAGACTTGAAAACTCCCTCTTGAAAGCTTGTAAACCAGTCACTTCTTGCCTTTGTAAGCCCCCAACCCCATTTTGGGTAGACAATGTCCAAGTTGTCCATCCCTGTCAACCCTGTGTACTAAGGGGGTGGGAATGATCCTCGCTGTAAAGATTTGTTCCCTCTTTTGAGCTATTACATCCATAAGTATAGGTCATGTTCATCAAACTGTTGTGGATTATTCTTTTTTTCCTCTTTCTTCTTCTAGTCGAGTTCTGATCATACAGCTATTGAAACCAGGTCAAGTGGGTACTATCTGCAAGTATGGGGTTCTCGTGCATCTCCCCTCACTTCATATCCCGGGACATTTCACTCTCTGCTCTAGTCCTCTGTGGCTATGTCCCTGTCTCAGGGCCCAGGAGTCCCCAGGTCTTGCCATACTGCTGGCCAACCAGGTCTCAACCCAGGTTGACAGCAGTCTATTGAACATGGTCAAACTTAGCTCAAAACTTCATTGCTGTTTTATGCCAATTCCCCTTATCGGTGACCAACGTGGTCACCAGCAAGACCATATGCCTGCTCATATATTACCATTGAGTCTCAGTCCTGGAAGGGAGTTTCCCCTGAGGGGACCCGACCACTTGCCTTGATGGCTCCCAGACGAACAACTTGCTTGTTCTCATAGTAGCCAATCAGACTGCCATTATTGTTTTTTTATTTTTCCT
>NW_006408848.1:2105395-2109111 GCF_000296735.1 Chrysochloris asiatica
TATTCTGTGTTGTTGTTGGCGGAGCTCTCTGCTACAGGTCTAACCGAACCACCATCTTGTTTGTTCTCCTTGCTTTATTTTGATATGAGGTTTACCCTGTAATTTATTAGTTTTCTTGACTTAAAACATTGTTTTATCTTGAAATTTAATTGACTTTCTTGCGATTTGGATGTTCTATATGTATCCCCTCCTTTTGCTTTGTAATTGTAATTTCATTATACTTTGATACCTCTACTTCTCTATTTTCAGTCTTACAAATTTGTTTTACATTAAATACTTCTATATATGGATTGAGTTCACAGTGGTATTGTCATGTATGGTCATCTCGGGTTGTTGTCTTGCTATTGTTGGTTCTCAGGTCAAAGAACCCCCTTAAGCATTTTTTTGTAAAGTTGGTCTGGTCATTCAAATTCCTTTAATTTCTATTAGGAAATGTCCTAATTTCACTTTTGTATTTAAGGGTCAGCTTTGCTGGACATACGACTCTTGTTTGGCAATGTTTTTCTTTCAGAGTTTATATGCCTTCTTGCCTGCCTGGTTTCTGTTGAGAAATCTGTCTTATTGGTTCTCCTTTCTAGGTAATTTTTTTTCCCCCCTAGGTATTGTTTTTCCCAAGCTGCTCTCAGGATCTTTTCCTTGTCTTTGGTTTTGGAAAATTTGATTATAATATGTCTTGATGATTTTCTTTTGGGATCTATCCAGTTTGAAATTCATTCAGCTTCTTGTATGCTTAACTTTTTGTCTTTCATGATGTTAGGGAAGTTATCTTCCAACAATGCTTCGCCAATTTTCTCTGTGCTTGTCTCTTTCTGTTCTGGAATTCCAGTCACCTGTAAGTTGTTCCTCTTCATGGTATCCCACATAACTCTTAGGCTTTCATCAGAATTTTTCATTCTTTTTCCTGATTGTTCTTCTAGCATACTAGTATTGAGAGGTTTATCTTCAAGTTTGCTAATTTGGGCTTACATTTCTTCTCACCTACTCTTTGCCCTTTCAATGTATTATCCATTTCTAAGATCTTAATATTAATCTTCTGGATTTCTAATTGTAGATTTTGTATTGTTTCAAAATATTCATTTATTTTGTCTGTTTGTTCTTGTAGTGTTGTCCCAAATTCTTCTACAGTTTTTATTGTGTTCTTGTGTTCCTTGGTTTTTCTATCAAACTTTTGAAGGTACATAATTATCATTCTTTTGAATTTTCAGTTAGTTCTATTACCTTTCTTCCTCAGAAATGTCTTCTTGCTCTGCATATTGGACATTTGGTTGAGTCATTCTTTCTTGATTCTTCATGTGAGCTACAATGGTCTGTTGTCTCTGGGGCACTGTAAGGTTGTCATATTTGTAAAAGTAAACAGTGAAGTTGTTGGACCTGAAGGGGAGAAATCTCTGGTGGACTCCTGCAATTCAAGTAGCTCACAAGGTGGTTATTTAAGTGAAGTGACAGCAGAGTTCCTGGCCCTAGTGTTACCTATGTTCAGGACACTCAATATGGAAGTTGTTCGTGGGAACTCTTGATGGAGCTGGTTTCAGTGTCTGTAAGGACCACAGGGCAGCTGGAGATACAGTGACTAGTTAAATACTGGTCTGGTGGCTCTGTGGGTTTTGTAGGTCTGCAGTCAAAGCCCACCTGAATCCAGGCACCAAAGCAGCAGGCCCAAACTGCACAGTTGGCTCCCACCTCATGCTGGCATGTCTCCCAACCACACAGCTCTCAACCCCTGGAAGCAGGGTTTGTGCTTAGGGTGGATGAGAGTGGGAGTTGGCCACACTTCTGGTCACCACAGAGTGTGGATGAAAAGGAGAAATCACACCTTCTCTGCACAAATCTGCTCTGCCAGGCCTCCCTCCACTGCCAAAGTTGCTCACAACATGGTCAAGCTGCATCTGGCCAGCTGTTCACCAGGCATTCTCCCTCTCTCACCATCCCTGCTTGACCTCTCCTCCCAGCAAGCACTCCATCTATGTCATTAATCTGTATTCTGAAGTTCGAGGTTACAGAATTTTCAACTATGTCTCTTTTATTTTGTCTCTCATTATCTTTGTTGTAGACAGACCATGTTCTGCATCTGCCTAGTCACACATAAACCTTGTAAAAACACTCAGGTTCAATCTTTCTTCTCCCTTGGACTAACCCTATTTGTATGCATATGGCCTTTGGCCTCTAGCAGGATGGATGCCAGTAGGTCCTGACTCTAATCAGCCATCTAGTTTTACCAGTCTGACATCATCTCCAAGTAAGTCCAAAAGGTGCCACTCTTTCCTCTGCTTAAGCATTTTATCCAATGCTCCTTCATTCTTTTTCTTACAAAACTTCATGCTTCCATGAGTCTGAAGCAATTGCTATGAATCCTGCTCCTGACGCCAACTTCTTTAACCAAGTGGGGACCATGTCTGACTTCCTCTGATTCCACAAAGGGAAAACAAGGCCAAACTCAAAACCAGTCCAAGGCCAATTCCTATGAAGTGGAGATGTGATATGCCCCCACATTATATCAGTGTCTTTAACATTAGTCAGACTTGAGTACCAATTTAGAAAACTCAACTTTGTGATTTTGTTTCTCTAGAATCCCACTCTTTCGGTACCATGTCTTAGGCCAGGGTTTCTACAGAAGGAAAACTGGTGAAATATATATGTAAAGAAAAGTTCATTATCAAAGAAATATCTTATTACTGTAGAGTCCCAGGTCCCTAGCAGAAAAGAGACAGCCTTTCCTATGTGTCTATTATATTGGGAGCAGACCATCTTTTCAATTGATTGGCTGCTCATAACCAATCATCACAGAGCTAACTATGCTTTTGTCAGGTTTCATCATCATGGGAATAAGTATGTCTTAATGGCTAACCCATGGGAATCTTGGCCTAGACAAGTTGAAACAGAACTTACTCTGTTACAGTGAAAAAGATCAAAGACTACAACCTTCAGTATGGATTACAACCCACTGTAAAGAAAACAAATAATACAACCAAATCAATAAACAACATTATGAGAAAAGACTGAAGTTATCAAAGATTTCATTTGACTTGGATCCACAATCAATACTCATGGAAACAGCAGTAGAGAAATCAAATGATGTACTGCATTGGGAAAATTTAGAGAGATTTCCAGCAAGATGACAGACTAGGCAGACACATAATACAGACCCTCTACAACAAAGATACAGGAGAACAAATGAAACCCATCCTAAACTGAGGTGCACAAACGGCGAATGGAGAACAGTGCACATGTTTCCATTCTCTAATCACACCCATCAGGACAATTGGTGAAAGCCTAACAGCACACCAATTAAATACAAATATGACGATACTGCAATGTCTCGGACAAAATAGACAATTTTAGATCACACAAAGAAAGAAAGAGAGAGTGGGGCTAAAACAAATAACCAAGATGCATAGTCAGGAAAAGGTAATAAAACTACCTGAGAAAGAATTCAAAATGATATTTGTTGTTGTTGTTAGGTGCCATCGAGTTGGTGCCGACTCATAGTGACCTTATGCAAAGCAGAATGAAACAGTACTCAACTACTGTTGCAACGCTTGAGTCCATCGATGCTGCCACTTGGCCAATTCATCTCTCTGGAGGTCTTCCTCTTTTTCTCTGACCCTCCACCTTACCAAACATGATATCCTTCTCCATTGACTGGTCCCTCCTGACAATATGTCCGAAGTATGACAGACAAATTTTGGCCATCTCAGCCTCCAAGGAGCACTCTAGCT
>NW_006408848.1:2110996-2118709 GCF_000296735.1 Chrysochloris asiatica
GGGATGACATCAAGAACATCATACATGAGGAAAGCAAAAAGTCATTAAGAAGACATGAAAGAAGGAAAAGGTCAAAATGGATGTCAGAAGAGACACTGAAACTTGCTCTCCAGCGTTGACATATAAAGCAAATGGAAGAAAATTATATTTAGGTACCTCCAAAGGAGTGGCAGAAAGATAGAAGCAAGGAAAACACAGAAAAAACTTCAGAAGAATTCAGGAAAACACTACTATAAGAACAGACAGACAAAATAAATGCAAATTTCAAACAATACAAAATCTACAATTAGAAAACCAGAAGATTAATTCTAAGACTTTAAAAATGAACAATACGTTGACAGGGCAAAGGAGTAGATGTGAACCAATGGGCTCCCTAATTAGTGAGCTTGAAGATGAATCTCTCAATGCTAGTTAACTAGAAGAACAATCAGAATAAAGAATGAAATCATCAGAAGAAAGCCTGAGATTTATGTGGGACACCATAAAGAGAATAACTCATGTGTGATTGGAATTCCAGAACAGGATGAGACAATAAAAAGCACAGGGAAAATATTCAAAGAGTTGTTGGAAGAAAACTTCCCTAACATCACGGAAGCATACAAGAAGCGGAACAAACCCCAAACAGGATAAACCCCAAAAGAAAATCACCAAGACATATCATAACCAAATTTTCCAAAACCAAAAACAAGAAAATAACTCTGAGAGTAGCTTGCGAATAATGAAGAGGTACCTACAAAGGAGAAACAGTAAGATTAAGCTCTGATTTCCTAGCAGAAACCATGCAGGCAAGAAGGAAATGGTATGACATATACAAAACTCTGACAGGAAAAAAAAAAGTCAACTAAGAACCATATACATAGCAAAGCTGTCCCTCAAATATAACAGCAAAATTAGAACATTTCCAGATTAATTACAATTAAAGAAATGTGCACTAAACACCAACTTTACAAAAAAATACTAAACAGTATTCTTTTGAATGAAAACCAACAACCGCAGGCAACTACCTGAGATTTCCATACATGACAACACCCAGAACTCAATCCAGATACAAAAGATTTTAAAGTACAACAAAAATTTTTGGTGTTGTTGTTAAGTGCCATCAAGTTGGTTCCAACTCATAGTGACCCTGTTTAGTGTTGCTGACGAGTGACTGGTGGGTTTGAGGTAAATACTGTGAGCTGAGGGTATATGGAGGGAATTGCAATCATTGTAATGAAATGAAGTATATGATTTGTTGAACGTGGGACTGACGATCTGTTCTGTAAACCTTCATCCAATTCACAATATATTTCTTAAATCTGCTGCAAAAGACCTTTTTTAAAGTGTTGAAAATCAAAGATGTTACTCTGAGAATTAAGGTGCACGTGACCCAAGCCTTCATTTTTTTCAATCACTTCATATGCCTGTGAATGCTGAACAATGAATAAGGAATACCTGAGAAGAACCTGAATTATGGTATTGGTGATTAACATCAAAATTACCATGGATTGCTAGAAGACTCTGAGTTGGAAAACGTACAGCCAGAATGCTCCTTAGACACAACAATGTCTAGGCTTTGTCTCATAAACTTTGGACATGTAATCAGCAGGGACCAGTACCTAGAAAAGAGTATCATGCCAGATGAACTAGAAGGTCAGTAAAAAAAAAAAAAGGAAGACCTCCAATGAGACAGATTGACACAGTGGCTACAACAATGAGCTCGAATATAACAATGATTGGAAGAATGGTTTTGGAGCAGGCAGTGTTTCATTCTGTTGTGTACAAGATTGCTATGATTCAGAGCTGACTTGACAGCACATAACAACAATGAATATCAGTGTATTTTTATAGAGAGATTAATAATACATTTTCACATTAAAAAAATAGGAAGATGCCTCCAAAATGTTAACAGTGGGATTACAAAAGTTATTTTCTTCCCTATCCAAAACATCCCTCTAATACACACATACACCCAAGAAAGTAAGTAGTATAAGGGCAGAAACTTTGTTTTATTTTCACCACAGAATCCCCAATACCTACTACAGAATCTGACACGTAACAATACTAAATAAATATCTCCTGAATCAAGGGATGAGTGTATACTAATTTTATAAGTTGTACATTTATTTTAAAACCCTCTAGTGCTCAAGGATAGGTTTCAGAGCATAACTGTGAACATGCACTATTTTAAATCAATACAGTATGTGTATATATATATATATATATACACACACACACACTGTATGTATATATGTATTGTTTTCTAACTAACCTTTGATATCTAATCAATAGTGATTCTTCTTATTTTCCTTGATTCTTATAGACTGCGTAAGAAAAAATTTTAAAAAGCTTCTGACAATATTAATTCTGAAAAGATAAACTATTAAAATGTCCTTATTTGCAGATCTCTTTCTCACACTCCCAAACAATCACCATGTGGTTGTTGCAATATCAGGGATCTATGTGAGTCCTTCAAATGTGAGACTCTCCTAAAACTCCTGCAGTCTCTGCAATTCAGAGGTTCTTTCTCAATCTGTTCACTGAAGCCACTCAGAATACACCACTAATGCATGAAGAAAGTATGTTGATTGACAGCATCATCAATATTTAACCATCTCTAAGTATATTGTCTACTGAAGCATAAGCAGTAATTCCCTCTTTCTTGACAATACCATGATGCCACTTGGCTGGAGACTGTTAATAGATGCATGCTCATAAAGAAAATTTGAATCTAAACAATTATTTTTTTTTCAATGTACTCCAAAACCAAAAGAAATGATTCAGTGATTAGCTCTTATTTTGGATCTTTTCTTTTCCCCTTGTGGCCTCTATGAGCAGAAGTGATAAGTAGCAGGCTAGAAGTCAAACTCGCTCATGTTATAGAAGTTTGAGGTCAGATATTGATGCAAGTGGTTCTGATCATGTACTGCAGTCAGGAGATAAGTCTAAGGCAAAGGCTGAATTTCGTCCCAAGACTACAATGCAATGTCACTACTGTTAGATGGCTATTTATCACGAGTTCCAAAATTATTTTAAGTTTAAAATAGGTCATGCCTAAATTAAAGATATGAATATTCTCATAAATGTCTGAATAACAACAACAAAACAACAGAAATCTTTTGAAATTTTCACAGACCAATTTTCTTCCATTTGTTTTGAAAAGAAAATTATTCAGCTATCTTACAAAGCACTCTTGTGACAATGCCATTTGACTGAAAAGGATCTACAATGAGCATGCTTTCACTTATTTTTTTTATACTATATTTGGCATTGTCTTTTTAAAAATCATAAATTGTGCAATACTTTACATAATGTTCTACAACTTTTTATAATTAGTGGGTTATGTACATTTTTCTTTTTTAATACATATGCATCTGTTTCATTCCATTGAACTATAAAGATGTAGAATTAATCATTTACCTATTAATGATAATTAACTTCATTTACTTATAATTACCTGGACCTGAAACAAGAAGCAGTTGTTCAAACAGAACATGGGAACACTGAATGTTTTAAAATTAAGAAAGGTGTGTGACAAGGTTGTATTCTTTTACCATACTTATTCAACCTGTATGCTGAGCAAATAATTCCAGAAGCTGGGTTATATGAAGAAAAACATGGCATCAGGATTGGAGGAAGACTCATTAACAACCTGCAATATGCAGATGATACAATCTTGCTTGATGAAAATGAAGAGGACTTAAAACATTTACTGATGAAGATCAAAGAGCATAGCCTTCAGTATGGATTACATCTCAATGTAAAGAAAACAAAAATCCTCACTACTGGACCAATAAACAATATTCTTATCAACGGAGAAAAGACTGAAGTTGTCAAGGACTTCATTCTCCTTGGATCAACTATCAACACTCACAGACGCGGCAGTCACAAGATCAGATGATGTATTGCATTAGGCAAATCTGCTGCACAAGACCTTTTTAAAGTGTTGAAGAGCAAAAATGTCAGCCTGAGGACTAAGGTGCACCTGACTCAAGCCATGGTATTTTCAATAACCTCATATGGATGTGAAAGCTGGACAGTGAATAAGGAAGACCGTAGAAGAATTGATGCCTTTGAGTTATGGTGTTGGAGGAGAATACTAAAAGAGCCATGGGCTTCCCACAGAACCAATAGATCCGTTTTGGAAGAAGTGCAGCCAGAGTGCTCCTTGGAGGCCAAGATGACCAAACTTCGTCTCTCATACTTTGGACATATTGTCAGGAGGGAACAGTTGCTGGAGAAGGATATCATGTTTGGTAAGATGGAGAGTCAGAGAAAAAGAGGACGACCCCCAACGAGATGGATTGGCCATGTGGCAGCATCAATGGACTCAACTATGGCAACAGTAGTGAGTTTGGCCCAGGAATTGGACATTGTTTCGTTCTGCTGTGCATAAGGTCGCTATGAGTAGGTGCCGACTCGATGGCACCTAACAACAACAACGTTTAATTTTTAGTTCTGACAAAAAAAAAATGTTAAAATGAATATTCTTATACATCCTTCTTGCACATAACTGAATATATCCTAAAACTACTTAAAATTGCTAAGATATTATTCTTTGATTTGACAAGAAAATGTCAACAGATCCCTTAGGTAGGCGATTCCAATTTACACCACTACTAACATCCATTTCTCCACATATTCACTAATATCAGATATTATTAATCTTTATGTCTGCCAATTTAATGAGCAAAATATGGAATTTCACTATTCTAATTCTCACTTCCAGATTGCTTAGTGAGATGTTTACTGGTCACTAATAGGTTTGTCTTTTGTGAAAATGCTCATTTTTCTATTTTTAAAATTTTACTTATAGATATTTTAATGTATTCTAGGCATTAATTCCTTATCTGCTGTAAATATTATAAATACACTTTTCTCCTAGTCTGTCATTATTTTATCTTTGTTTATGCTAGTTATGGTCACTGAGAAGTTTAATTGGAAAAAAAAATTTAGCCAAATTTATAAACTTTTTTTCTTTGTGACTTTAGCATTTTGTCGTTTTCATACCTCAAAGTTAAAAGACCTATTCCCATATTTTTTTCTGAAACAGAAGTGTTGGCATAGGAGTCCTGGCCTTCTGAGGTAGTAAGGAAAACAGGTGATAACTAACTCAGTTATTTCCCCACCCCTCTGCTTTAACCTTTGTTGTTGTTGTTAGGTGCCATCGAATCGGTGCTGATCCATAGCGACCTTATTATGCACAGTAGAATGAAACACTGTCCGATCCTGGGCCAAGCTCACTATTGTTGCCACGCTTGAGCCCACTGATGCTGCCACCTGGCCAATCCATCTCATTTGAGGTCTTCCTCTTTTTCTCTGACCCTCCACCTTACCAAACATGATATCCTTCTCCAGCGACTGGTCCCTCCTGACAATATGTCCGATGTATGACAGACAAAGTTCGGTCATTTTGGCCTCTAAGGAGCACTCTGGCTGCACTTCTTTCAAAAGAGATCTATTGGTTCTTTTGGCAGCCCATGGCACTTTCAGTATTCTCCTCCAACACCACAATTCAAAGGTATCAATTCTACGATCTTCTTTATTCACTCTCCAGCTTTCGTATGCATATGAGGTTATTGAAAATACCATGGCTTGGGTCAGTCACACCTTAGTCCTCAAGCTGACATCTTTGCTCTTCAACACTTTAAAAAGGTCTTGTGCAGCAGATTTACCTAATGCAATACGTCATTTGATTTCTTGACTGCTGCTTCCATGAGTGTTGATAGTTGATCCAAGAAGAATGAAGTCCTTGACAACTTCAATCTTTTCTCCATTGGTAAGAATGTTATTTACTGGTACAGAGTGAGGATTTTTGTTTTCTTTACATTGAGATGTAATCCATACTGAAAGCTGTGCTCTTTGATCTTCATCAGTAAATGTTTTAAGTCATCTTCACTTTCAGCAAGCAAGGTTGTATCATCTGCATATTGCTGGTTGTTAATTAGTCTTCCTCCAATCCTAATGCCACGTTTTTCTTCATATTAGGAGCCATCAAGTCTGTACTGACTCATAGACCAATCCTATACACAATAGAATGAGATACTGCCGGGCCCTGGGATAACCTCACAGTTGTCCCACATTTGAGCCCTAACCTTTAGAGTTGTGAATTGTAAGCTAGGCTCATCTCCTGCTAATGCTGTTTTGGGAGAGGAGGAAAAAGGCTGCGCCATGACCTAAAAAACTGATTTGTGAATGAAGAGTGATTATAGCTCCTCTGCCGCCTGGGGCTCCCTACTCTCACCCTGAGCTAGGACTAATATGGGGTAGGGAGTGACTTTCCTCAACTCCAATGACTGACAGGATAGCTGACAGCCTTAGGGAAATGAGTTAACAGGCCACAATAGCAAGATATATGAAGAATACAACCATTTAAAAGAAAAACAACATAATAATCTCCAGATTTTACCATGAACAGAAACTCTAGAACCTAAGTCAGCCACCTAATCATACCACAATAAATGACAGAAAACAGTAGCAATATGAAAAAAGAACAAGAAAACAGAAAAGTCAAGCAAAAATATAAATGAAAAATAATTGAATTAAATAATATATGTTGTTGTTGTCAAGTGCCATCAAGTCAATTCCAACCCATATCGACCCTGTATAGGGTTTCCGAGGATGGTATTAATAGCTAAATGGATATAATATAACCAGAGGACAAAACTGAAATTTGAAAGATCAGATTGAGTGAATTTCTCAGGAAGAAGGAAAATACAAATCAATAAATTTAAAATACAACAAAAACAAAACTAAGACCAAAGAAAACAAATATATATATATATATATACACACAATTATCTAAAATTAAAAGATAATATCAAAGTGATGGTGGTTGGCGGGAGAGACTCCAAATAATGAGAATTTCCTGTAAATCTTTACATACAAATTTTAAAAAGAAAAGTAAATAGAAACAGAAACAGTAAGACAAACTGAAATAGTAAGGATGCTAGAAATAGATCTGAATATATAAGAACAAGTATTAAGTGCAGGAATAATAAACATTAAAAATACTACATATGCATTATTTGGCCAAATTGTGAATGGAGTTTACAACTCATAATAATACAAGCAGTAAGCATCAAACCAAAATTATGATATAGATGCATTAAGAGGATAGAGGCATGGGAAGGCTGCATGTGTGTGGCAGGGTTGAGAGAACAAAGAGAGTAACATCCTTTCTCTCTGGTAGGAATCAAGAGCTACGACATAGAACAGACAAATCTAAGGTGTTTGAATAAGCGTATTAGAGACAGAAGTATATGATACAATAACTTGCTGTAAATGAAGTGACAATGGTTACTTTTAAGGAAGAGATACACTGAACCATTCATTCTGACTGGGGTCACAATTTTTGGTCCTCGATAGAAAGAGAGAAAAATAGGAAACAGAACTCAAATCATTATTGCTTTGTTTTAAAACCAGACAAACTGGAACAGTAGAGAACAGAGTACTCCCTGAGATCATCCTGAGACACATTTTAAACCTGAAGCAAGACTATCATGATATCATCTTTTAGGGAAATAGAAAGGTACACAAAATAAACAATAGGTTGTTGTTGTTGTTGTTGTCAGGTGCCATCGAATCGGAACCGACTCATAGCGACCCCATGCACAGCAGAACGAAATAATGTCCGATCCTGGGCCAACCTCACTACTGCCGCCACACTTGACGCCATCAATGATGTCACCTGGCTGATCCATCTCGTTGGGGGTCTTCCTCTTTTTCTCTGAC
>NW_006408848.1:2119119-2123449 GCF_000296735.1 Chrysochloris asiatica
GCGAGTGTTGATAGTTGATCCAAGAAGAATGAAGTCCTTGACAACCTCAATCTCTTCTCCATTGATAAGAATGCTGTTTATTGGTCCAGTGATGAGGATTTTTGTTTTCAAAAGATAGGTACCTTACTAAAAATCTATCAGTATGAGACCAAAAGGTCAAAAATTACTCAAAAGTAAAGATGAGTTGATAAAGGGGAAAGAAAACTAGAGAACTGGAAAGGGTCCAACCTAAACACAATTAAAGAAAATGCTGACACATTGCAATGAATGTAACTAAAAACTTCATTTTGCTGGATCCACCATCAACACTCATGGAAGTAGCTGTCAAGAAATCAAATGACATATTACATTAGGCAAATCTGCTTCACAAGACCTCTTTAAAGCGTTGAAGAGCAAAGATGACAGTTCACCTGACCCAAGCTATGGCATTTTCAATAACCTCATATGCATGTGAAATTTGGACAGTGAATAAGAAAGGCCATACAAGAGCTTATACATTTGAGTCATGGTGTTGGAAGAAAATATTGAAAGTACCATGAACTGCCAAAAGAACCAACAGATCTGTGTTGGAAGATGTACAGCCAGAATGCACCTTATAAGCCAAGATGTCAGACTTTGTCTCTCCTACTTTGGACATATTATCAGGAGGTACCAGTCCCTGCAGGACATCATGCTTGGTAAAATGGAGGGACAGCAAAAAACAAGGAGACACCCCCTGCCCCCCAAGTGAGATGGACTGGCACAGTGCCAGCAACAATGGGCTCAAGCGTAGCAGCAATTGCGAGGAAGGAACAGGATCAGGCGGTGTTTCATTCCGTTGTACACAGGATTGCTGAGTCAGAACTGACTTGATTGCACTTAACAATTCTCCAAACAATTTGTGTGAAAATTGTCAAATGGGAACCTAACTTGCTATGTAAACTTTCACAAAACTCTCAATTTTTAAAAAGGTGTTTAAATGGGGAGGGGACAAGTGAAACAGTGATGCAGATTTGTTATTTTTCTTCTAAAACCTTTCAAATCTATTTGAGTCTTTAAACTATGGTATGTGTAACTTTTATTTAAAAAAAAAAAAGAGGGAAAGAATAGAACCCAGAATTCACATCACCCCATTCAGCCTGTCCAGTTTCAAAGTCTGTCTTTGTGAACGTCAGGCATTATGTGTATCATATGCAATGAACTGGAAGCAACGCCTCTTCCACAGAACATACTTGAGGTGTTAACTGAAGACAATTTATTCTACTTATGGAAAAAGAACCACTCCACCTATTAAAAGGTAAGCACTTTTTATCCTCATTCACTTCTGGTGTAGGTCAGGAGTACAAAGAGCTGCCATTAGGAATGAGTTTAAACTTCCTGTTACCTTTCCCCACATGTTGATAACTAAGGCTAATCCTCTGCCAAACACAAAAACTTGGCAGGGCTGACTTCTGACTATTGCACCTGCTAAAGTCACTAAAATAACTTCCTCATAGAGCCCATGTCATATTGCTTTTCTTTAAACTTATGTAAAAAATAATTTCATCTTCTAGAAACAATGACTTCTACCAACCCCTGTGAATAATCAATTGCTGTTAGAGTCTGGAATGTTTCCACATCAAATGCAGACACCACTGCATGAAGATAAGGATATTGGCTAACTAACAGTAATGCTAAATCACAGTGTTTTCACTCCTTTTTATTATCAAAAGGGGCCCTGGTGGCACAGTGGCTAAGTGTTTGGCTGCTAAAACAGTTAGCAGTGGAACTCATCAGCCAGTCTGTGGGAGAAAGATGTAGCAGTCTGCTTCAGTAAAGACTACAGACCCTACAGGTCCTACTCTGCTATGAGTTATACAGTTGCTTTGAGTCAAAATCAATTTGATGGCACAAAATAACATTATTATTATCAAACACATTTTGAACACACAATTGCCTTGGCTGTTTACTATACAAAGGAATCCAGGTGTGGCACTGCAGGATAATACACTAGACTGCAAGATTGGTTTCAACTGCAAGGTCAGTGGTTCAAACCCATCAGTCACTCCTTAGAAATCCTACAGAACAGACTCAACAGCACTTAACAGCAACAACATATGATACAAAGGAATTTATACATGTGGAATCCTGCCCTTCTTATTTATATTCTGCCTCAAAGCCACATGTCCAAGCATTTATTCCTATTCCTTGTATTCAGGCCCTGAGTTGGAACTTATTTTAGTGGTAAGGAACAATAAATACATATTTTAAACCACAAGGTCAATGGTTCAAACCCACCAGCTGCTCCTCAGAAACCCCATACAGAGTTGCTATGAGTTTGAACGGACTCAACAGCACTTAACAACAATAACCTAGATGTTCGGGAGAAGCCAGCATACCTTCAACATGTAGTAGAAGGGAAACCAGGACAGGAAGATATCAGAGAAGAATTCGGCAATGCTGAACACGCCATACACTACCCAATAGGTCAGCCACTGGGTATCATCTTCTTTGTTGGGACTCTCTATAGCTTTAATTCTGAAAAACAATATAAAAGAAAGTATATAATTTAGTAAGACCTCAACAATTTCAAACATTTTATGAGAAAGTTTCAAAAGTTCATGGAAAAGTTAATAACACAATCAACTAACTTGACCTCATAGACATATACAGAACATTTCACCCAGCTACATCAAAATATACATTCTTTTCCAGTGCTCATGAAACATTCTCCAAAAAAGATTATCTGTTAGGCCAAAGCAAGCCTCAGTAGGTTTAAAAAACATCAGAATACTACAAAGCATCTCAGATCACATGAAATAAAATTAGAAATCAACCAACAATAGGAAGATTAAGGAAAAAAATCAAATACATGGAAATTGAATAACACTCTGCTTTAAAACTACTGGATAATAGAAGAAACAAAAAATTAAAATAAAAAGTCTCCTTGAATCAAACAAGAATAAAAATACAACACAACAAAAGCAGTGGTCTGGGGCAATTTATAGCAATAAACTAAACACACACGTCCAAAACAAGAAATCGCCAAAATTAAAGAACTTCAACCCAACATCTCCAACAATCAGAAAAAGAGCAGAAAAATAAGCCAGCCACCAGTTACCAGAAGAAAAGAAATAATAAAAATTAGAACAGAAATAAATGAAACAGAAAAACAACAGAAATTAAAAAAACAAAATCTCAAATGTAAATCTGATAGTTTGAAAATTTTCTTGAGTAAGTTAATGTTATTTCTTTTTCTTAAAAAAAAAAGCTAAGATCTTGCCTTTTCAGAAATTATTTTTCTTATCTTTACACCATTCTATAATAGTATGGTTTTTTCAGCAATGATTTCAAAACAGAAATATTGTTTCCTGTATGATTTTGGCAGAGCAAATCATTTCACTGGACTTATACACAAAGAGTGGACTCCTGGTGTGGCGCTCTAGGATCAGCATTAGACTTCAAACTACAAGGTCAGCAGTTCAAACCTACCAGCTGCTCCTTGGAAACCCATAAAGAATCTCTCAGTTGGCATCAACTAGATGGCACTTACAACAGCAACGTATGTGCACAAAGAAAAATATAGGCAGAGTATAAAGAATGTAAAACGAATGAGCTTGAGTGAATTTTTTAAAAGTGTGAAGTTAGCAATGGGTGGGAAAAATAGATATGAAGTTAAAAAAAATTCCATTATCTTTCAGTTCCATTTTTTCATGAACTTTTTGAAGCCCACTTGTACTTTCAAAAAAGAGCCCTAGTAATGCAGTGATCAAGAATTTGGCTTCTAACCAAAGGATCAGTGGTTTGATTTCACCAGCTGCTCCACAAGAGAAAATATGGCAGTCTGCATCCATAAAGATTATAGCCTTTGAAAGTCTATGGGCCACCCACGACACATCAAGGCAAGTGGTCAGGTCCCCTCAGTGCAAACCCCCTTCCAAGACTAAGACTCAATGGGAATACACGCTGTGATTGGTGACCACGATCGACACCAATAAGGGGAAGTGAGGGAAAAACAGCAATGAAGTGGTGAGCTAAGCCCTACAACGTTCAATAGACTTCTGTGAACCTAGGTGAAGACCTGGTTGGCCAGCAGTGTGGCAAGACCTGGGAAATCTTGGGCCCAGAGTCAATGGCACAGCCACAGAGGACTAGAGTGGAGAGTGAAGCATCCAGCTGATAAGAAGAGAGGGCATATGCACAAGAACACCCACACATGCAGATAATACCCGCTTGCCCTGGCTTCAATGACTGGATGATCAGAGCTCAACCAGAAAAAGAAGAGGGAGAAAAAAAAAGTATTCTCATACAATTTGATGAACTTGACCTACACCTATGGAAGCAGTAGCTCAAAAGAGGGAACAAGTCCTTA
>NW_006408848.1:2130793-2132435 GCF_000296735.1 Chrysochloris asiatica
CACATTCCCTTTCATCAGTCCCGCCTAGACAGATTGGATACTCAGTGGAGATTCTACCTTCCTTCACGCCCTCTGAATCTAGGTTCCCTCTTGAAAGCTTGTAAGCCAGTCACTTCTTGCCTTTGTAGCCCTCTCCAATTTGGGTCCCATTATCTTTTAATTCCATTTTCCATAGACTTTTTGAAGTCTCCAAGTATGTGTGTGTATATAGAGTCCTGACGTGGTGCTGTAGGATAAGCACTGAATTGCTAACCATGGGTTTGGTAGTTCAAACCTACCAGCTGCTCCTTGGAAACCCTACACAGGGTCACTATGAGTAAGAACCAACTCGACAAAACTTAACAACTAAACAAAATCCTACACAGGTGTTCAGTAGCTATGCAAAGGATGCAAATGATATTTAATCATTTTGAGTTTGGCATTAAAGTAAGTCTAAATACTCCTGTACAGTAACTGAGGGTCCAGGTCACATCTGGCATCCGTGTGACCTTGGAAAACTGGCTGGGTGGCCTGGGGTCATTACTTGAAAACTAAAAGAATCAGACTATGTTTGATCTCTAAATTTCAACTGTGACAGTCCCAGGGAAGTGGTGGCCTCTTTAAAAATTCAAAATATAATGAGGAAAAAATACACATTTTTATAGAGCTTTAAACAGAAAGGTTGCTGGGTAAAATTAGCAGCAAACCATTGTCCCTTTCCTCTCATTGCAAGGCAAAAAGAAGCAGAAAACAGTCATTAGACCTTCTCTCCACCACTCATCTTTCTCTCAGCTCGGAGAAAAGATTGAAGTTATTGAAGATTTCATTTTACTTGAACACACAGTCAACTCCCATGGAAGCAGCCGTTAGGAAATCAAACAACTAATTGCACTGGGCTAATCTGCTGAAAAGATTTCTTTAAAGAATTAAAAGATAAATATGTCTCTTTCAAGACTAATGTACACCAGACCCAAGTTATGGTATTTTCAATCACCTCATGTGCATGTGAAAACTGAACAATGATTAAATAAAACCAAGAAAAACTCATGTATTTGAATTATGGTGTTGGTAAAGATTATATAATACACCTTGGACTGCCAGAACAACAAATAACTCAGTGTTGGAAAAAGTACAGCCCGAATGCTCCTGAGAAGCACGGATAGCGAGACTTCGTCTCAGGTACTTTGGATATGTTATCAGGAAGAACCAGTCCTTGAAGGGTATCAGCTTGGTAAAATAGAAGGTCAGTAATAATAAGTAAGACCCTCAAAACTTGTGTGATTTACTTTCAATGGTAATGCAGAATTGTCATGTATGTAAACTGCATATTAGATACTTGTCTTTAAAAAAAAACTAAAATAATTACATTGATGTGAGGCATATCATTAATTCAATTATGAAAGTAATCACTTAGCAAACGAGTTCAGCATTTTGGTGTCTGTTAAGGAAGGAGTGTGATGGACAGGTATTTATGCATCTATCAACAGTGGCAAGACATGAAGTTGGGGGAAATAAACTTCTACCCCCCTCAAAAAGTGAGACCGTCAACAAGACAGAGGGACTACAACAGTGGACTCAAACACAGCAACACTTGGCAAGTATGACAAAGAACAGTATTTTGTTGTGTTGTACTTAGGGTCACTCTGAGTCATAGCCTACTTAA
>NW_006408848.1:2132535-2146142 GCF_000296735.1 Chrysochloris asiatica
TGCCTGAAATGGAGCCAGAGATGATGACGTGGAGCCATGGAGCAGCTGGAGACTTTAGATCCAGAGAGGGAGAGCGACTGTGTGCTGAAGACCTGGGGGGCACGGGGGAAGGATTGCATGGAGGGGATCATAACCATGGCAATGAGATGATATACGATAGAATGAATGTAAAACTATTGTTCTCCCATGTAAACTATCACATAATTCACAATAAAACATTTAAGAAAAATAATAATAATAATAATGCACATGAAAAAAAAAAAAAAGAAAGTAAGTCTATGGGCCAGTTCTACTTTGTCCTATAGAGTTTCATGAGTCAGAACTGACTCATAGCAATGGGTTTTGGTAAGCTTTTACAGTCTGTCCCCAATATCAATTCAGGCAAATGTAGGCACTGCGTCACTAAATATGAGATTACACAAAGCAATGTGAAGGAAGCTATCAGCATAAGTCATTCTAATCCATTCAGTGTTCATCTACACATACATATATTTATAGTCCTGTTAGCTTTGTGGGGTGTTTTTCTAAGGGGAAAATACCTCTCTCTCCTTTTGTCTATTATTTCAAACAATTGGTGTTTTGTTTTTTAACTTTTATTGTGAATTGAATGAAGGTTTACAAAGCGGATCATAAATTTTACATTCAACAAATCATACATTTTGTTTCATTTCAATGAATCCAATCCCTTCCATCAATTATCCTACTTCTTCCCCATGATATTTACTTTTATTCCCTCCTCCCTTCCTAACCCCTCTGAACTTTGTCCTTAGATAAATGCTGCCCTTTTGATTTTGAATGTTTTGACCATTCATTCCATGGTGAGTGTACATTACTGGTGCTGTTATTCCCCATACACTTATCTACCATTTGGTTGAAAATCGAGCCATGATGTTGAGTTTAGTTCCATATCCCACTAATGGTTTCAAAGACTCCAAACTTAGATTCTTGCAGCACTGGACCATATATGGGATCCAGGCAGGTGAGATATGGTTGTGGGGTGGGCTCTCTGGCTTGATCTGGCTGGGGAAGCAGGCAGCAATGGCTGCTTCTGGTCAGGCAGGCGGAACAGCTGGAGGGGCTAGGTGCCCTCCACCCTCTCTTCACCAACTTCCTAGCTTCTTTCCCTCTGCTCCCACCCTGCCCTCTCCTGGCACCTGTTCCTCCAGCCGCTGCCAGTAGTTCCAGGCAGCAGCAGCAACAAAATATGGTGTTCATACAACATCCAAATCACACAACATCCCATTACACAACATGTTATTGTGGATGTTAAGCATCATATTATTCCCTTGTTCCCTATCTTCTAGTCACCAAAGAGAAACCAGTACTGGCTATCACTGCCCTTGGCTCTCTACCCTGTAAAAGCCTCTACCCTGACCCTAGGAGGGACCAGTATGACTGGGGACTAGAACAAGCCCCACTCTCAAGTGGAGTCCTGCCTCCAGGGATATGGCAGGAGAAATTTTCTCATGGTAACTAAGTTCTTATGTACTTTTAATAACCTGGCAACCCATCACCATTGAAATAACTACAAAGAACACTACCTTTCTCTGCTTTTCTATCATGGGCACTTTTCTCATGACTAGGAACCTCCCATAAAGGAACATCTGCAGCATAGGAAAGCATCACACAAAGTCGACAACATAACTCATAGCAAATAGCTAAAAACAAACACCACGGTGTGTAGTTCAGAATGTCACTAAGTGATTCTCAGACTATGGTCTTTCCACTCATCAGTTAATAACATGACTTTCTCCACACCAAATACTGCTTAAACAAAATTCACTCTGCAAATGGATGGGAATAAATATAAAATAATCTAGTATCTGTGAGTCATAGAACTTTTTTTTTAGTCCTGGGAACTGCCTCATTTTAAACTGTAAATGCCACAACTTATTTTATTCTAACATATGTCTGAATTTTTGTCATCATTGAGCTGGACTGAAGCACTAAACTGGGAGAAATCTCAATCTTGTTTAATCCAGATGATAAGTTAGTTATTGAAAATCAATCTTGTTAAGTGCAGTCAAGTTTGTTCCAACTCATTTGTTGTTGTAGTTAGGTGCCATTGAGTTGGTACCAACTTACAGCGTCCGTATGCACAACAGAACAAAACATTGTCCGGTCCTGGGCCAACCTCGCAATTGTTGCCATGCTTGAGCCCATTGATGCTGCCACTCTGCCAATCCATCTTGCTTGGGGTCTTCCTCTTTTTCTTTCCTCCATCTTACCAAACATGATATCCTTCTCCAGGGACTAGTTCCTCCTGACAATATGTCCCAAGTATGAGAGACGAAGTTTGGCCATCTTGGCCTCCAAGGAGCATTCTGGCTGCACTTCTTCCAACACAGATCTGTTGGGTTTTTTGACAGCCCATGGCACTTTCAATATTCTCCTCCAACACCTTAACTCAAAAGCATCAGTTCTTCTACAGTCTTCTTTATTCACTGTCCAGCTTTCACGTGCATATGAAGTTATTGAAAATACCATAGCTTGGGTCAGGCGCACCTTAGTTTGCAAACTGACATCTTTGCTCTTCAGCATTTTAAAAAGGTCTTGTCAGCAGATAGCAACAAGTTGTTCCATTGAACAACTGGTGGGTTTGAACCACTGACCTTTCAGTTAGCAGTCCAGTACTTATCCTAAAGCACCATACCAACATTCCAGAATCAATAGACAGTAACTAATAAGAAAAAAAAAATTAGTAAAATTGGTTCCCCAAAGACAAAGTTAGGCTGCTGAATCATGCTGAGTCATTCACTAGGAAAGTTCCAAAGTAATTAGAAGCAGCTGGAGGTAAATAAGATACTCGTGTGTGTGCATGTGCGTGTATGACCCCGCCCCACCTCCCACCTCAGAGTGGGCAGAGATACAGGTTCATGAATAATTGCTAGTGAAATAAGAAAGAGAAGAAGAGAGGAGAGAATGCAACGATGAAGTGACTACTGCTCTGAATTTCATAAATGGGAAAAAGTTTTTCACTTTAAACACAAGAATCTTATAAAATGAACTTGAGAACTGATTATAAAGTAATGGGGTGTATCACAGACACTGGGTCTATGTTTAATTTTCCTCAGATAAACAGTAGCTAATACAAGGGAGCTTCAAGAGGTTCATGGAAACATTTCATTTTCTTTTAATTCCATTCTTCCATGAATTTTTTTGATGCTCCCTCCATTTATAATAGAAAGCAAAGGAAAAGTATAATAAGCAAGCATGTTAACCAAACAACTAGCATCAACCAAACCCACTGCCATGAAGTCCATTCTGACTCACAGCGACCCTACAGGACAGAGGAGAACTGTTTCTGAGACTGTAAATCTTCAAGAGAGCAGACAGCCTGCTCTTTATCCTATGGAGCAGTTAGTGGATTTAAACCTCGGATCTCATGGTTAGCAGCCCAGTGCTTAACCCACTGTGCCACAAGGACTCCTTAAGAACTAGCAGAACATACAGTTTTTGTTGTTGTTATTTGCCATTGCTAACTCTTGGGTTACACAGTTCACCCTTCTGGATCTCTCTCCTGTGCCACTCATCATGTTCTAGGAATGGACTTCTCTTCCCCAAGCAGACTGTTGTCATTAAATGCCTTCGAGTTGGGTCTGACTCATAGAGTTTCCGAAAAACAGCTGATGGGTTTGAGTCATTGACCTGGTGGTTCACAGTCCAGTGCTGATCCTACACATGTCAAAAGAGAAGCCAGGGCTGGGTGAGCAGTACAGACACAGCTCGAATACTGAAGACAGTTGGCAATTCTACAGAGGCATCTGAAAGTTCTAAAAATTCACTAGACAGAATTAGGAATCATAGAATGCAAGTTGGACGATAGCTTTGAGATGAATTAGTTCAAATTCATCGTTTTAGACAAAGAAAACAAGTGGGAAAAAAGATATTAAAAAGAATTTTAACTTGCAAACTGAAAGATTAGAGAAGCATATTTTAAACAAATTTTAAAGGCAACAATGGATTGCTTAAACAATATCCATAAAATTAAATTCTCTGAAGTCTTTATATAGGATAATAACAGAAAAAACTAAGTGACAGTTCTGGCGTTAAAAAAAAATATGTTATCAATTCTATTTTTTTTTTAAAAGGCAGACATGTATTTTGTTTGTAGATCCAGAATGGTATCTAGAAAGATGTATTTCAAATTGCGTAAAGTTAAGTGAGATGGTAGGATTTTGCTTTTTAAAGGTCTTTCCAATGAATATGTACTATTTTCATAGCAAAGGGAAAGAGAAAAATTCAATTTGAGAAAGTTTTTTTTAAATGGCACCAGATATTCTATGACTACTTCTTCTCATGAGAGTTTGGTTAGTTTTCCCTTTAGGGCTTTGTTAAAAACAAACAATAAAGTGAACATCAAATACCTTTATGTAATTTCTCTCTTGAGAGAACAGCTAATGATTTCCTTACAAACAAACTAATGTAACAATGGTTCCACACAATCTGTTGTTTAAGAGCAATAAAAAAAACTTTAATCCATATAATCCAGAAAGATTTATAGAGAAAAGAGCATTATACACCCCATCACATAATCTTGGCTTATTTGAATTTTCTATTTAAACAAGCAAAGCAAACTATTTTAAAAATACAAAAAAAAAAAAAAAAAGTTACTAATTACAATGAACTCTGAATAGTCAAGGAGCCCAGATGCTAATTGCAAGGTTGGTGGTTCAACCCAACAACCACTCCACGGGAGACAGAGGAGGTTGTCTGCTCCTGTAAAGATTTTTACAGTCTCAGAAACCCTAAGAACATTTTTACTCTGTTCTGTAGGGTTGTCATGAGTTGGAATCAACTCTATGGCAGTGGATTTGGGTTTGTTTTAGATATGAAATAGCCAGGCCTTTCCTTACACTTTTTCCTCAATGCTCATCTGGCTTTGTATCAATTCACCATCCTTAATACATGGTTTTGCGTAGTTTCACTACTGTGGAGACCTTGGGTAAGTTTTTCAATCGCTCTGGGCCTCAGTTTTCTGATCTGTTAAGTAGGGATGATAATAATAAAACTCTCTGTGTTGTTGTGAGATTGAATTAGTTAATACACGTAAAGCATTTAGAAACAATGACTGGAACAAAGTGAACACTTAATAAATATTACCTTAATTGGTAGTCATGATAAGAGAATATAAAGAGAAAGATAAGAAGACTACCTCTGACTAATAGAGCTGGTAGAGGGTTATTAGGGAGTTAACTGAGTAAAAAGGAGATTAGAGAATTACTTGTGAATTTTAATTATACTCTCCTTTCCAAATCTCCCTTGTTACAAATAATAGTTAGCCAAAATACCCAAAATCCTATTTGCAATTCAGCAGGAGCTCTGTTAGTGTAGTGGTTACGAATCGGGCTGCTAACCTCAGGGACAGCAGTTCAAAACTACCAGCTGTTCTGTGGGAGAAAGAGGAGGCTTTCTGCTCCTGTGAAGATTTACAGCCTCAGAAACCCTATGCAGGGTCACTATGAGTCAGAACTGACTCTACGGCACATAACAACAAGAAGGAACAAATTCAGACACGAGTGAAAATATTTTTAAAGGCCTGCCCTGAAAAGATCAAATGGCCAAAAATCTTAACACTGCAAATAACGTGCTGGTCAACTCTCTCCCAGAACCCTGGGCCACAGTTATTGAAATGACTGCTTCCACACTTTTTGTCTTATCTTCTGGTTTACACTTTTGCTAGTGTTTTCTAAAACTAAGGGCAGGAACTAAGGGTGGCCAAAGAACAGCACTGGGCAAGTAGGAAGGAAAGTTGGATAGAGCTGGTCCAGAGCTACCAGTATTCTCTAACTCCCAAGTTAAATCTCATCATTTAGAGAACTAAATTAATCTCTGCTCCTCTGACATGACTAAGCTGAGAATCCTCTAAGTAGTTTATTAGAAAGAAATCATGTAAACTAAGGACTGTGGATGGATTTCATAATTTTATGAGGTACAACATTAAGGAAGGCAATATAGCAAAACAAGTAGGTGAGCAGACTTGGAACCAGAAAGACTTGTGTATGAATCCTAAAACCTGATCCCACCATTTGCTTGTTATGTGACCTATGAAAACTATCCTACCTCAGCTGTCTACCTTGTAAATCGGGAAGGAACTCAAGTCACAAGATTAAATGATATAATGTGCATAAATTATTTAACATAGTACCAGGCACATAGTGATTGTTGTTGTTAAGTGCTGTCGAATCAGTTCCGACTCATAGCATCCCTGTATAGGTTTCTGAGGAGCAGCTGGTGAGTTTGAACTGCTAACTTTGTGGTTCAAACTGACCTTGTGGTCCCAGTGAATTATCCTGCAGAGCCACACCAGGACTCCACAGTGATTATTCAGTAAATAATAGATAATTATTATTTTTTATGGGGATAGTAAGTTTACCATAATTAGCCAACTCTAAAAAAGTTTAATAACCTAATCATAATTAAAATAAAGAAAGAATGCACTCATTCTGGTTCTGTGAGATTCAAAATGCTAATGGTAATAACCTGTTGATCTCAACCACACAAAATGAATCCTACTCACTTAAAAAAAACAGACTTTGTAAAAACATCACTCACCTATATTCCCAACAACAACAAAATAATTAGGAAAAAAAAAGAAACAACAACAAAAAGAAATAAATCATTGTTTTAATCTTTCATGGAAAGTTCACCACTATGCTAGGACTTCAGAAAACTTATGATGCATGGAAGTGGGAGCCATGCAAGTGGGAGCCATGTACGTGGCTCTGAAAGCAACTTGGACTGAAGTGGGGGCAACACCAATTTAGTGGCAGAAGCTTTCAAGGCATTGCCATTGACTAGAGTCCATGTATTCTTTACCACAATTTGTCAATTTGTTATTTAAAATGAGTTTTTTTGAAAAAATCATTCACAACTGGGAATTCTGTTGTTGTTAGGAGCCATTGAGCCAGTACTAACTCATAGTGACCCTATGCACAAGAGAACGCAAAAACACTGGTCCTGAGCCAACCTCACAATTGTTGCTACATTTGAGCCCATTGCTACTGCCACAGTACCAATCTATCTAGTTGAGAGTCTTCCTTTTTCTCTAACCCTTCACTTTACCAAACTTGATATCCTTCTCCAGGGATTGGTCCCTCCTGATATATCCAAAGCCTGAGAGATGTAATCTGGCCATCCTGGCTTCCAAGGAGCACTCTGGCTGTACTTATTCCAACACAAATGTTTGTTCTTTTGGCAGTCCATGGTGCTTTTGATATTCTCCAACACCTCACTGTCCAACTTTCACATGCATACCAGGTTACTGAAAATACCATGGCTAGGTCAGGCGCACCTTAGTCCTCAAACTGACATCTTTGCTCTTCAACACTTTAAAAGAGGTCTTGTGCAGCAGATTTGCCTAATGAAAAATGTCATTTGATTTACTGACTGATGCTTCCATAAGTATTGCTGGGTATTCTGTAGAAACCACATATTTTTATCCCTGTATTTCCATTTTGGTTGTTTTAAACATGAGAGAGTAGATCAATTCTATATGGCTCTACCATAGAATTGATCTGGAACTCTGGTAGCATAGTAGTTACGAATCGAGCTGCGAACCTTAAGGTCAGCGATTCGAAACTACCAGCCACACTGCGGGAGAAAGATGAGGCTTTCTACTCCCATAAAGATTTACATCCTCGGAAACTCTGTACAGGGTCGCTATGGGTTGGAACCGACTCGATGGCACTTAACAACAACAACAACCATAAATAGGTTAATAATTTTGAAATGTGTATCAGATTTCTTAAATTCCACACTAAAATATCTACTGTATATTTAAATTTTTGGAATTTTTTTAACGATATAAAGTAAATAAGAGTTCTTTTTTAACTTTTTATTATGAATTGGATGACGGTTTACAGAGCAGATCATTGTTTTACATTGAACAAATCATATCATTTGTGTCATTTCAATGATTGGAATCCCCTCTTCTTCCCTGTGATTCTTGTCTCCATTCCACCTTCTTTCCCAACCATTCTAAATGTCGTCTTTAGGTAAATGTGCCTGTTCAATCTTCACAACACTATCTACTGCTTGAAATTTGAGCTGAAAATTGAGCCAAGAGAGCGAGTTCAGTTTCAGACATGAAGGATAACTCAGGCCCATTGTCTGGGGTTCCTCCAATCTTTTTGACCAGTAAGCCCAATTTTTATAATTTTGAATTTTGTGTCAAATTTTCCAAATTATATCCAGGACCTTCTAATGTGATCCCTTTCAGATCAGGTGATAGTGGTAGTTGGTCTCAAGGTTGTAAAGACTGATTTACATGTGTTCCACTAATCCATTGGAATTAATTGATTCTAAGCGTCTTCAATTTTCATCACTCTTCTTTCCTTCACACAGGACAAGACCAATATTTGCACCTTAGACCCATTCATGAACTCTTATATTTTATTTGGGGAGGGGGAGGGATTTCCAATCTTTAATTGCAGTAGGGGTGGGGCAGCAGAGGGTGCTGTCAGGCTTCTGGGAGTACTGGGGCCAGGGGCCAGGTCAAGGCCTAGGGCTCAGGGCCCACCTCTGGGCCATGAGGGCCTTCACTAGGGCCTCACTGGCCTCCATACGGATTGGGATCTCTGACCGCTGGGCCTTGTCCACTGCCCCTGATACCTCTGACTGCTCCTGCTCCAGGTTTGCCTTCACCCACCTCGTTGGCCAATGACTGCAGGGAAGAGTCAGTGGTCACTGTGATGGAGCGAGCCTCTGCTCACAAAGTACTTGGCGGTAGTGCTGTCCTCAGCATGGATGGCAACCAGCCCTAGCCGCAGGACCTGCAGTGTGGTTGTATGGGATGCCAAATGCTGTTGTTCTTGTTGTTAAGTGCAGGCCTCCAAGTTCAAGTGGACTCTGCAGTCCAGCACATTAACCAACAGTGACACACCAGGACTCTGGGATGCCAAAGGACCCTGTCTATATGGGCACACCCACCTGGTGGAAGAGGACACCACTGAAGTACACCGTCATGGGTGAGGGGAAGGTGAAGGACATCTGCCCAGGACTCAAGGTGCGGACCGGGGCAGTGGTGGCCTCAGCTTGGGGATGGTCCAGACGCAGGAGGTGACTCTCACCAGAGTGGTGGAGCACCAGGGCAGGCAGTACTGCAGTAGGAGGTATCAGACCGGGCCGTGGTGGGTGGCATGCTTGGGCCTCTCATGGACATTTAAGATCCCAGTTGCTTCTCACAAAAGTAGGATCTAGAATATTGTATTTGTGGACTATGTTTTGCCAATTGGTCACAGTGTCCCTGGAAACTATGGTCCTGATCCCCCCAAGCCAAGCAATCCATTCCCTCAAGATGTTTAGTAATATTTAAGAAGTTTTCATTATTTTACCCCCTGTATGCTCCATGGAAACCCTATAAAGGGTCACTATGAGTCGGAACCAACTCAATGACACTTAACAACAACAATGCTCCACCAAGGAGTACAGTGACTCTGTAGGATAAGCACTGGACTGTGAACTACAAGATTGGCAGTTCGAGCCCACCAGCAGCCCTGCAGGAAAAAGATGAAGCTTGCTGTTCCCACAAAGATTTGCAACCTTGTAAATCCTTATGTAGTGCTATAAGGTTGGTGGTTTGAACTGCCAGGTTGGTGGTTCAAACTCACCAGCTGCTCCTCAGAAACCCTGTACAGGGTCACTATGAGTCAGAACTGACTTGACAGTACTTAACAACAACAACAAATGTTCCACCACATTCTTGGATATGTTTGTAGCAAAGGTACAAATAGCCTTTGTTAAACCTTTATATATTTGTAGGTATATTCCCACTCTCCCGCCCATACCTGTTTAGCAATTCATGTATCTACCCATCGGTAACTGTTATTGCAGGATTGTGCATGCAACAGTATTTATCTCTGTTTCCTTTAACTCTATGTGTCATCCCCTGCCTTCCTCAGGCTTCTGTAAACCTCCCTCTTATAGTATATTAAAAGAGTTTTTGCACACTGCCTGACACACAGTTGGAGTTCCACGAGTAATTTTACCTGTTTTAACTGCCATCATCATGAGCTTTTCATAAGAACATTGCTGCTTCTGTATAGCATATACTGTTCTTTGCCTACCAGTCAACTCCTTCCTCTTCCTGTTCACCAACAGAACTCTGATTTGAGGCTTAAGAAGCTGGCAGAGATGCCTAGTTTTAGGTAAGCTAAGCTCGTGGTCCAGGGGACAAGTCAAAGTTGGTCTAAATCAGTCAGGATACTGCTCTCTATTAGCTATTCACTTTCCCTGCCCCCTTACAGGTTAAGGGTGTTCATGTAACAGTTCTAACCAGTGAAATCGAGGAGGATATATGCTGGAGCTCTGGTAGCGTAGTGGTTACGAATCGGGCTGAGAGCCTCAAGGTCAGCAGTTCAAAACTACCAGCGGTTCCGCGGGAGAAGGATGAGGTGGTCTGCTCCCATAAAGATTTACAGCCTCGGTAACCCTGTGTGTATAGGGTCACTATGAGTCGGAACCGACTCCATGACACTTAACAACAACAACAACATATGCTAGAAGTCTACTAGACAAGTTTTTCCTCTGCTGATAAAATCAAAGCGCCTTACAAATAAAAGATCTTGATTGTTTTGGACTCAGAGCTATATAGCAAAGTCTTGCTAGTCTATGAGGCATCGTTGCTGTTGTTGTTAAGTGCCATCAAGTCGATTCCAACCCATAGCAACCCTGTATAGGGTTTCCAAGGAGCAGATGCTGGGTTTGAACCACCGACCTTGCGATTCAAACTGACCTTGTAGTCCAGTGCATTATCCCACAGTGCCACACCAGGACTCCATGAGGAAAAATAGCCAGCATTGCTAGGATGTAGATCTTTGCACCGTTAGTCATAGAGTATCTATCTCCAGAATTTATCCTACACAGTCACCACACTCACATTTAATAGATTGATGATTTTAACAGATTAATTCCTGGAACGATAGGACACCAAATACAAATCCTACTGGAACAAGCCTTTGTCAGTTACATTTGATGGCTCTATAAATATATCTGTGTCAAGTAAGAGATCATAAAATTTAAGTTAAGCTCAGGCACCCTCACCACCTAGGCAGGGACAGCCTAAACTGACCTTTCCCAGGTAAAGGAGGGCGAACGCATCAGTATATTGACTGCAGTCTAGAGTTACCTCTGGCATGTAAGTAAATCCAGCTAGTTTCCTTAACTATATCAACTGGCCTATCAGGAGCTGCAGGATATATATAGTGGCCATGTGACTGAAAAGGGCTGATGATAAGCACGACCCTCAGGAAGAAGAGTGAGTGATAGACTGAACTCATCCAGTAGGCTTCTACAGCCCCACTTCAATTTCTACAAAAAATAATTATATTAGTAATATTTAGATTATTCTGAAACGTGTCATATTAATTCATTGTTCCTTAAAATTATTAATGTTATCAACACTCACTAAGTACATTATTACATGCGTATTTATGTACGATGTTATTAAGTGTCATCAAGTTACTTCCAATTAACAGCAACCTTGTATAGGGTTTACAAGATGCAGTTGGTGAATTTCAACTACCGACCTTGGAGTTATGAGCCTAGTGCTTATCCTACAGTGTCACACCAGGACTCCTAGTAAAAGATTAAATTGAAAACTTGTCTTCACTAAAAATCAGTCTTGATAAAGAAGAAAATAAGAATTCATAAATTCTAGGGAATATCCAAAACAGATCTCCCTCCACAACTGCATCAGAGCCAAGGTCATATCCTGAATAAATAAACCATTCATCTCACTTGCTCCCGAAAACTTTATCACTCTTAAAAAAAAAAAAAAAAAAAAAAAAAACTTTACCAAAACGCTGACTATAATTAATCTGCAAATATGGTCATAAGTAGTTATGTTGTTGTTGTTAAGTGCCATCAAGTAGGTTCCGACCTATAGCGACCCTGTACTGGCTTTTTGAGGAGTAGCTGGTGAGCTTGAACCACCAACCTTGCAGTTCAAGCAACTTTGCAGTACAGCACATTAACCCACAGTGCCACACCAGGACTCCCTAAGTAGTTAAATTTTATTTCGTTTTCAGTTTTCTCCACAACACCTTCATCTTAAAATAGCTCAGCATTATTCATAATAATAATGTCAAAACAAGGTCAGTAAAAACTGACATAAATGTTTTAAGATTTCAGCATGGATTAAAGCAGTATTTACAGAACACCAGTTACACTGTTGATCCAGCTGTTGATCCAGGAGGAACATTTGCTTGTGCTTCATGCTATCAAGAGAAGACAAAGTGTAGGCAGGCTCTTAAGCACTTTAACAAAGAACATACAGTTACAGAGACAAAAGCTAGTGTAATGGGAACATAAGCAGCTTAGTGAAAAATTATCTGTCCCCAAGTTCTCATGGGTAAAAAAAGAAAAATACATATGATAATTACAGGTTCTCAAAAACACACAAGTCAACAAACACACCCCTTACTAATGACTCTGAGAACCACAAATACTGATCCTCCAAGACCACTAAAGCAAGGCTGGCTCTATTTCAGATGACTTGCTGTGAAAACCAAGTGTTTGTTTCACAACTGTCAATCTCAAAGGGAAGACTCTGCCAAGCTCTTATCTGTATACAAACCTGTTTAGGAGTCTGTTATTGTAATCATTTGTAACCATGGTCCCTAAAATGCTTTCTCACTTGACCTGCTGCGCAGCCAAGCAGATGTTATCATTTAACTTGTGGTTAACTATATTGCAACTCTAGTAAATGCTTAAAGGTATGTTATTGTTGTTTTTCTCAAACATACCCCTCACTATCCTTTTTTCTGAACTGACCTCATAGGAATCTCTATTCTACACTTCTCCCCTTGAGCTTCATTGTCTCCTGATATGAAACTAAAGGCAAGGCTGCAGTCCCTTACTATGACATTTTCCAGTTCACTATGTCAATTCATCCTGCATGGATGAAACAGAGCAAGTCTCTGCAAATAACTAAATATATTGCTGCTGTCATACATCAAAGCTATGTAAGAGACACGTGACAAATTATTAATAATATATTCTATGTCTTCAAAGCATTGAAGCATATTCACAAAACACTGTAAATGCCTATGTGTGAAGATAGCTGATCTGGGATGGCAGTTCTATATTTGAGAACAGAAAAATGCACTGCACACTGATAATTAACAGTATTAACAGTATCAAACAGATTAAAGAAAATATTAACATCAACAGGTCAGTCTTTTTCTCTACACCAGGTTCTGGCATGTATCTGTGAGATAGATACTCAAGAGAGCTACAACGGGGAATAGTCTAGCCTAGACTTTGGAGACAGACTCCTGGGTTCAAATACCAGTTTTGTCTCCAACTAGCTGTGAGACCTTGATCAAGTTATTTAACTTCCCAGTCTCCATTTCCTTCTCTATAAAATGGGAAAGTCATAGTATTTATTTTATAGGGATGTTATGAGGATAACTTGCAAAGCATGTAAACAAGGATATATAAGGTGTGACACCATAGGATAGGAGTCTTGGTGTGGCGCTGTGGGTTACTGCACTGGACTGCAAGGTTGGTTTGAACTGCAAGGTCGGCAATTCACACTGACCAGCTGCTCCTCGGAAACCCTATACAGGGTCACTATGAGTCAGAACCAACTCAATAGCACTTAA
>NW_006408848.1:2149757-2160799 GCF_000296735.1 Chrysochloris asiatica
GGATAGCGAGACTTCGTCTCAGGTACTTTGGATATGTTATCAGGAAGAACCAGTCCTTGAAGGGTATCAGCTTGGTAAAATAGAAGGTCAGTAATAATAAGTAAGACCCTCAAAACTTGTGTGATTTACTTTCAATGGTAATGCAGAATTGTCATGTATGTAAACTGCATATTAGATACTTGTCTTTAAAAAAAAACTAAAATAATTACATTGATGTGAGGCATATCATTAATTCAATTATGAAAGTAATCACTTAGCAAACGAGTTCAGCATTTTGGTGTCTGTTAAGGAAGGAGTGTGATGGACAGGTATTTATGCATCTATCAACAGTGGCAAGACATGAAGTTGGGGGAAATAAACTTCTACCCCCCTCAAAAAGTGAGACCGTCAACAAGACAGAGGGACTACAACAGTGGACTCAAACACAGCAACACTTGGCAAGTATGACAAAGAACAGTATTTTGTTGTGTTGTACTTAGGGTCACTCTGAGTCATAGCCTACTTAACAGCACCTACCAACAACAGACTTTCGTCACAATTCCAGCAGTGCAAGAATGGAACAAGATCAGTGCCTCCGGCTCTAGTAGTGCCCACACTCAAGGACTGTGCTGGGGGGAGGGAGTGGGAAGGGTACCTTAGGTCTTAGGCAATGGATCTGTGAATGAATGTGCAGTGAGCACAAACTTCCCAAAGGTCTCACAGAAATTCCTATTTGTGTAATGCTATTAAGGGAAAGGCTGCTTTTTGTTTGTTGTTGTTAAGTGTCGTCGAGTCAGTTCCGACTCGTAACAACTCTGTATAGGGTTTCCACGGAGCAGCTGGTGGGTTTGAACTGCCAACCTTGTGGTTTTCAGTCCAGTGCTTATTATTCACTTATTAACAACCATACATAGCCACATACTATATGATTCCATTTACATACAACATCCAGAAGCGGCAAATCCCAAGAAACAGTAAATAGATTACTGGTTGCCAGGAACTAGGGGCTGACTGGAAGCGTGAGGTGGAAAGAATGAGCATGGATTTCTCTTGGGGGTTATACAACATTTTGGAATTAGACAGCAGTGATGGTTGTGTGGGAGTCCTGGTAGTGCATTGATTAAACCCTTGGCTGCTAACCAAACATTGGTGATTCGGACACACCTGGCAGCCTTTCTGTGGGAGAAAGAGGTGGCAGTCTGTGTCTATAAAGATTTGTTGTTGTTGTTACTGTTAAGTGCTGTTGAGTCAGTTCTGCCCCATAATGACCCTATGAGTGGCTAGTGAACTTGAACATCTAACCTTGTGGTTCAAACCAATTTTGAAATCCAGCGCATTAACCCACAGTGCCACACCAGGACTCCAGCCTTGGAAATCCTTTGGGGGTAGTTTTACTCTGTCTTATGGGGTTGCTATAAGTCAGAATCGATTTGGCAGAAATAGATTTGGTTTTGGGGATAGTTGTACAACTTCAAGAATATACTAAAAACCACTGAACTGTACACTTTAAAAGGGTGAATTTTATAACATGTGCATTATATCTCAATAAAAAGTTTCTTTATAAAAAAGAAGGAGGAAGGTTTCTATTATTATCTAGTAAATTTGCCTGCTCCTATCAATAATAGGGAGTCCTGATGTGGCGCTGTGGGTTAATGTGCCAAACTGCAAAGCCATTTGAACTGCAAGGTCAGTGGTTCAAGTTCACCAGCTGCTCCTCAGAAACCCTATACAGGGTCACTATGGGTTGGAACCAACTCTACGGCACTTAACAACATCATCAGTAATAGAGTGATGGACTCCTGGTATTGCGCTGTAGGATAAGTGCTGGACTGCTAAGCAAAAGTTCAAACCCACCACTCCTTGGAAACCCTATATAGGGTGGCTGTGACTCAAAACTGACTCAATGTAGCTTAACAACAACAACAACAAAAGGAGATAAAGATAATTCTGTCAACAGCTCTTGAGGATGAGAAGACAGAAACTAGATTTCAAACTGGTTTGGGTGGCCAACAAGTCTGGTACCAGGGATATACTTATTTTTAAATAATGTTAGCTACATTTTTCTGACTTCTAATTGACTTTCCACCTGAAGTACCTCTGTATTAAAAATGATGAGTCAAAAAAATAATGAGTCCAATTGTTAATCTGGAAAAAAATACATTAAGCACACTGTTTCCCTTTATTTTCATACTTTTCGGAACCCTACAGAAACCAGAATCAAAATCTAGAGATTTATTGAGCATCTTACCATATGTAAAATACTGCATGGGTCCATGAGAAGTCAGGGATTAAAGGTCCTTGCTCTCAAAAAGTTCAAAGACAAAATATGTACACAGAAAATTAGGATAATCAACGAAGACAGGTACACTAACTCTAAGGCACTGACTGCCCCGCAGTGTGCACTGGCCAGGCCGTCCACCGTCTCCATCTCCAACAGCAAGAGCTCATCTGAAGCCAGGTGCACCTGAGTCACACCCACTCATTTCCCAAGGTAGTGAATCATGAGAAAGACTAGAAAGCCAAATGAGCTATTCCAAACTTCATTTCCTCACCCTGCAATCTTTAGGCCCAATACAAACCATTTCTCCCAATCTATGTGCCTCTCTATATGATGTTCCAAGGAAAGAAAACAGCAAGAACAAAAGCTGAAAAGGGAGAAAAGAAGGAATTAGCAATAGTTTGGCAGGTGTGCCAATCCATTCCCTTCAGATTGACCTAAAAATATAAATTATATCATATTTGAAACCTATCCAAGACACTTAGGGAAAGAAGGAAAAAAAACAAAAACAAACGCAAACACCTTACAGACATCTGGGATAAATGCACACTTAGTTCATTGGCCAATGGCCCTGCCTGATTGCACGTGTACTTCTCCAGCTTTCCCCCACCACTTTCCTCACTCAGAACTGCCACTGGACCTGCTAAGCTGTCTCCAAACTCAGGACTCTATTCCCTCAGCCAGACTGGATCAGACAAACATAACATTACCTAAATGTTATCTACAATAACCTCATATGCATGTGAAAGTTGGACAGTGAATAAAGAAGACCATAGAAGAATTGATGCGGTTGAGTTAGGGTGCTGGAGGAGAATACTGAAAGTACCAAGGACTGCTAAAAACAAGCAGATCTGCTGGAAGAAGTATATAGCCAGAATGCTCCTTGGAAGCCAGGATGGCCAGATTTCGTCTCTTATACTTCAGACATGTTGTCTGAGAGACCAGTTACTGGAGAATGATACCACGTTTAGTAAAGTGGAGGATCGGAGAAAAAGAGGAAGATCCCCCCAACGAGATGGACTGACACAGTGGCAGCAGCAATGGGCTCGGCCATAGCAATGATTGTGAGGTTGGTCCAGGATCGGGCAGTGTGTCGTTCTGTTGTGCATAGGCTCACTATGAGTCGGTACTGACTCAATGGCACCAAACAACAAATGTTACGTGTCTGTTAAGATTACATACCACATGGCAATTTTCCCACCAATGTGAAAAAAAGGCTTTAATGCTATGCAGTATCTTTAAACTCCATATTCTTTGCTGGTTCAGTATAATTCAAGCAGGTAGGCAATTACTAAACTGTCTTCTAAGATGTTAGAAATGTAGTTAATAAGAAGCATAAATCTGTAAAATACACACATACATATGGGTATGTGTTAAAGAACTCCTCAGGCAAGTAAAATACACACAATAAGAAAAGTAAAGGAATGTACTACTGGGTTATTTTTTTCATATTATAAATATAGTGATGTACAAGCCATTCAGAAGCAGGATTGCCTACAAACTTAAATGTATTTTGCTTGTTGCTTAAGTGCCGTCAAGTCAGTTCCAACTCATAGCGACCGGTATAGGGTTTCCAAGGAGCAACTGGTGGGTTTGAACTGCTGAGCAATAAATGTTAAGTGCCATCAAGTCGGTTCAGATTCATAGGGACTCTGTATAGGGTTTCCATGGAGGAGTGACTAAATACTCAATATGTGTGTACATGGAGTCCTGGTGTGGTGCTGCAGGATGATGTGCTGGACCTCAAGGTCAGTTTAGATCACAAGGTCGGCAGTTTAGACTCATCACTTCTCAGAAACCCTATATAAGGTTGCTACAGGTTAGAACCGACTCAATGGCACTTAGTAGCAACAACATATGTATGTGTGTGTGTATTTGTTGTTGTTAACTGCTGTCGAGTCAATTCTGATCCATAGCAACCCTGTATACGGTTTCCAAGGAGCAGCTGGTGAGCTTGAACCACCAACCTTGAAGTTCAAACAGCTTTGCAGCATTAGCCCACAGTGCCACACCAGGACTCCCATACATATATAGATAAATATAGATATACAGACTCCTGGTGTGGCCTTGTAGCCACAAGGTTGGTGGTTCAAACCCACCAGCTGCTCCTCAGAAACTCTATACAGATCGCTATGAGTCAGAACTAATTTAACTGCACTTAACAACCATAGTTTATACACAACCTCAACTAGTAACTAGGTCAGATCTTAATCTTGTAAAATTCATTTTTAATTCAGTTTAATTATTTATTTATATAACCAATGAGCTATAACAAGACTATTATAATTTGTTTATATAACAAGGTAAGCATCTTCCAAGTTTGCCTGTAATAACTAAGAAGCCCTTTTTAAAATCAAGAAGATTTTCCCCAGTGTCTATATTAATATTAATTCTGAATTAAGAAAGTCTTAACTAATGAAATGTTACTATTTATGTACGTAAGCATATAGGAAAAATAATGTTTAGAAAAAATGAATCAGCTCTCTATACCTGTTAAGACCTATCCAACATACATTAGATGGTAACACACCTAGCAGCATAACCTCAAGAAAAATACGGCTAGCCATCAGGTGACTCAGGATACGTGAAGGGTTCCTGAAAAAAAAGAACTACATGACGGACCTCCTGGCCAAGCTCGAGGCCTCCAAAATCTGTAACCTTAAGCAGTCAATACTGTTCTCTGATACTTTGACTTTTTCTCTCTGGGAAATGCGGCTAACGTCCAGGTAGCCGTTCAAACCCACCAGCCGCTCCACGGAAACCTTATTGAGGGTCGCTATGAGTCGGAATCCACTCGATGGCATTTAATAACAATTAGTCTGGACAGCAGCCCTCGCTGGGGAAGGGAAGGTAGGGTGGGTTGCACAGTGAGCCACTTACGAGATGTAGGCTGGGTAGCCAAATCCTATCAGGTTGCAGAGGAGGGAGGCTCCATAACCGAACACCAGGTACAAGGCCACCAGTCCTATGGTACCTGGAGACACAAGGAGAGAAGGGTTTGGGTGACACAGTGGCACTCAAAAGGGCAGCCGCCCACATCGCGAGGTTTGGCCTGTTCTAGGCGTTTTCCTCCTGACTCGATTAAACGAGCAAGAAAAACAAACCACACAAAGGGTAGGCCTGCGCCTCCGCTGGATGTGTTGGGTCTGAGGACACCCGGCAGCCCACACCTTTGTGCTTGCCCCTTTCCTTCCTCCTTCCCTTCCGCGTAGGCGCCCAGCAGAGTCCCGAAAGGCCGAGGCACTCAGCCTGCGAGCCCGCTCTCCCTGTGCACTGGCCTGGGACATCTGGCTCTACGACGATCTGGAAAGGCAGGGAGTCCCGTGTCTGCCTGCGCCCAACACCCCTCCTGGTAAAACACCGCCTTCTCTTGGCAGGGCTCCAACGAAGGTGCAGGGAGGTGGCAAGCACCCCCGTTGCTCCGCGCCAAACCTGCGCACTGCCAATGGGGCAGACACGTCAGCGCAGGCCAGTTCCCGCTCCCCCACTTTTACCCCAGCGCTCGCCGCTACCATCCCCGCCCGCTACCTGGCCTGCGGACACAGGCCAGTGACAGCCCTGAAGGGGACTCCGAAGGCCAGTTCCCGGAAGGCCAGTTCGGTCTAGCATGCTCGTCCCCCTTCTGTCACCAACATCTCCTTTCCCGAACCCTTTCCACGCTTTCCTCCCCAGCAGCAGCAGCTGGTGCGGCAGCGGCGAACCCCAGCGGACCGTGCCTCGCACCCACCCAACGCGATGTAGCTTCGGTTCACGCCGGTCTTGGCCTCGAGCTTGGCCAGAAGGTCGGTCATGCAATTCTTTTCGTGCAGGAACCGGTCGAACCTCTGCCTCATGGCTGCAGACATGGCGGGGACCGTCGCGCCGTTGCCCCGGGATTGCTACTTGTGTCGAGTGGACGCAGAGCCGGGGTGACTAAGGCTGGGGCCGACGCGGCGGCGGCGGCAGGGCGGGCGGGGCGCGGGGCGGACGGAGACAGCCTTGCGTTCGACGCGCTCCCCTTTACTAGCGGCTCGGCCCCTCTTCCCCGCCCCCAGCTCAGCGGGGAGCGCCACGCCCAGGCAGCGGCCTGCCCTGCGCCTCCCTGGGGTGGCTTCCGGCAGGACGACCGTTCTAGGGCCCCACGGGTCTGCTAATAATCTTAATCCTTTGGAGGAAAAAAGAGGATAACGAGGGGGAACTTGTATTTTTCTTGTTGTTTCTTGTGTTTTTCTCTCTCAAATAGGCTAGTGCAAAAAGCAGGTAGCAGGGAGGCGTTCTTGTTTGAATTGCAGTTATAGGGAGCTGGTTTGATGTACCTACAGTGTGAAAAACAGTTTTTAGTTCTGGAATTCAATTGTTCGGGACCCAAGAAGTGCAGGTGACCCCCTACCCCCACCCACCCCCGGCCATTATCCTTACATGTCCTTTTAAACAGTTTTCCACAAAGCCCCTGGGTAGATTCCAGTCGCCAACCTTTAGGTTAGTAACCCATCACAGTTATCTACATTTGCCTTCAAATATTATCCTGAAGAAAATATTTAAAAGTCTAAGACTTAGGGCAGGTCCTAATTTATTTTTCCTCCTGTCATGTCCATGGTGTTCCTGGAGATGCCCAGTGTCATCCCTAAATCTAGGCTCTTGTTACCTCACCTACATTATATATGATGAAGCCTTTGAAAATTTGCGGAATAATTCCATTATCTTTTCATTCCATTTTCCTGTGAACTTTTTGAACCCCTCTCGTGTTAAGTAGACTCCTTTTAAATTATTCTTTTTGACTGCTGTGAGCCATTTTGCACACTGCTGCAGAATTTTCCTCATCATTGCCTAAGCTTCCAAGGCTCTCTATTAGAGTCCAGAATTCTGACTCTTTAGTATTTCACCCAATGTCCCTCAAGAAAACTGGGTCCCAACAATCTCTCCTTTCCCTACACAACCCCTCTACTCTTTCAAGTTGACTCAATTACTGAACCAGTTTCCACTTTCATACTGCCTTCCACTTCTGCAAAACCTTCTCTTGACCACTTCCAGCTTTTTTCTTTTACTCTAACTGTTATTCCTCTTTTTTCTCAGTCCCCCATTACCCAGTCAAATCAGTGAACAGAATAAAATAAATAAAATAAGAAGAAGAATGGGCTCATTGTGATTACCTCCCACTGGACTACCCATTTGTTTTTCAACCTATGATCAATTCTCAGTGTCATAGCCAGAGAAATCTTTTTTTAAATGTGAGTTGTGTATGTTATTGTTTTACTCTGAACCCTCCAGTGGCTTCCCACTTGATGAGAAATAAGAACTGCTTCCTACAGTGGCCTAGAAGGTCCAAAGTGATGTGGATCATCTCTTACTGCATGCCTTCATGTTGTGAATCAAACTAAGCCCACTCCTGCCTCCAGGCCTTCACTTCTGTTCAATTTCAATTTTTCTCGGAGACAAGGTGGAACACTTGGGAACATGTCCCAGTGGACATTTGACTAGGTCTGAACAATTTTTTGATGGTCAGATCTGAGGTAGGAGGTGCTACTATTACCTAGGAAGGATTGGTCCAGAATGCTGCTAAACCTCCTACAATGCACAGAACAGCCCCCTCCCTCCCCAAATAAAGAATTATGTGACCCCAAGATCAAGTGTAGTATCTGTTCTTACCAGTTTAATATCCGATACTTTTTTTAGGAGTCTTGGTGTGGCTCTGTGGGCTAATGCAGTGGACTGCAACATCAGTTTGAACTGTATGGTCGGCAGTTCAAACTCACCAGCTGCTACTTGGAAACCCCATACAGGGTCACTATGGGTAGGAACTGACTCAATGGCACTTAACAACAGCGAATGTCAATAGCTCTGAGATTGGGAACCCTGCTCTATCTAAAAAAGTGCATTCCCCAAACAACTACTTAATTGTGTCCTCACATGATTCAGTTTTTCGCTTAAATGGAACGTCTCTGAGGTCCTCCCTGGACCTGACTTCCAACTCCCAGCACTCTCTAGTCCTGTCTTGCTTTTTGTTATTCTCCATAGCACGTATTACTATCTGGCATCCTATATGAGGTACTTTCTTTATTGTTTTTCTCTTCCCGTTAGATTATGCACTCTAGGAAGGTGAGTATTTTTGCCTATTTTGTACCGCAACTATCTAGAACAGTGCCCAGCACATAGGTGTTCAAAACCTATTTGTTAGATGAATGACTAACATGTATTTTGCCAGGATTTGCCAGAATTGATGCCTTTTAATTATGTGTTGGCAAAGACTATTGAATATATATCATGGACTTCCAGAAGAACAAGCAAATTGGTCTTGGAAGAACTACAGCCAAAAGCTCTTTAGAAGCAAGGATGCCGAGACTTTGTCTCTCATACTTTGGATATGCTATCAGGAGGAACCAGTCCTTGGCAAAGGACATTATGATTGGTTAAAGCAGAAGATAAGCAAAAAAAGAGAGAGAAAGACCTCGGTGAGATGAACTGACAAAGTAGCAATTATTATGAGAGTGGCACAGGAATGGGGGGTATATCAGATATTTTTTGTACATTGGGTTGCTATAAATAAGAACCTACACAATGGCTCCTAACAATAGCACATACGTTAATTTATTTCATCCTCACAATTGCATGAGGAAGAAACTACCAGTATTATGACTATTTTAGGCAAGGAAGTGACTTACAATGACATCTTACAAGTAATAAATAACAAAGCTAGGATTCAGACTCAATATTTTGCCTCTATAGTATACTGCCCAATGAGCCCTGGTGGAGTAGTGGGTGACTGGCTCATTGGGCTTCTAACCAAAAGGTCAGTAGTTTGAATCCACCAGTGGATCCATGAGAGAAAGAGACTGTTCCTGTAAAGATTTGCAGAGTCACTAAGAATTGGAACTCACTTGACGACACACAACCACAACCACAAATTAGACTGCCCAGCAGAATAACTGAATTTTAAATGTTTCAACAAGTTGTCATTTTATATAATTTCTTACTCCACCAGTAAAGTACTTGAAGTTATTAATATCAGATGTTACAGTCATGTTTTTGCATACTTAAAATGATTCACCCCTCACTCGTCTGTCAGTTTATCATACTATGTTATGTGCCATCGAGTCGGTTCCGACTCATAACGACCCTATACAGGGTTTCCGAGGCTGTAAATCTTTATGGGAGCAGAAAGCCTCATCTTTCTCCCGCAGAACCACTGCTAGTTTCAAACTGCCGACCTTGAGGTTCGCAGCCCGATTCGTAACCACTATGCTATCATACTATGGTAGCTTATATATTGCAATGACACTGGAAGCTATGCCACTGGTGTTTCAAATACTAGCAGGGTCACCTGCTGAGCTTCCAGACTAAGACCAGACTAGTATGAAGAACTAGGCCATTTCTGAGGGATGAATTACTGAACACTATCTGATATAGTGTTCACATATACACTGTGACCCTCGGGTTGGAAGGCATTCAAAATACAACCTGGGAAGAGCTGCCTCCTCAAAGTAGAGTTGACCTTAATGACGTGGATAGAGCAAAGCTTTTATGATGTTCATCTCTTGATGGGGCATGACTCAAAATGAGAAGAAACAGCTGCAAATATTCATCAATAATCAAATGTGTAAAGTGTGGATCTAAGAAAATTGTAAGTCATCAAAAAAGAAATGGAATGCATAAAGATCATATCTTAGGCATTGGTGAGCTGAAATGGATTGATGTTGGCCATTTTGAATCAATCATATGGTTTACTATGCCAGGAATGACAAATTGAAGAAGACGCCATCACATTCATCATCAAAAGGAACATTTCAAGATGTTTCTTGAAGTACAATGCTGTCTGTGACAGGATAATAACTATACCCTATAAGGAACACCAAGGAGCTCTGGTAGCATAGTGGTTACGAGTCGGGCTGCCAACCTCAAGGTCAGTGGTTCGAAACTACCAGATGTTCTGCAGGAGAAAGATGAGGCGTTCTGCTCCCGTACGGATTTATAGCCTCGGAAACCCTGTGGAGGGCCACTATGAGTCAGAACTGACTCCACCGTACTTAACAACAACAGCAACATAAGGAACACTGCGGGGAGCGCTTAACTCTAGGTGCTTGGCAAGGCCGCACTAAGAGGAGCGACATTATGCACGGCATATGATTCTCAAAAGCTGACCCTTATCTTCCCTTCAAGTTAGCCCTGAATTTACTTATAAAAAATATATAATATGGCAATAGTCTCAGCTTTCACTATGAGTTTTACAAACCTTAGGAAAAACTAGCTTAGCAGCAATTGCTTTCAGCCTTGGTGGATTGAATACAAAGAGAAATTATATAAATTACTCCCTTTCCTTAGAAAACTTAAATAACTGCATTTGTGAGGCCACAAAAACAGATAGCATTTAGAGTCAAGCTGACCTACCCCCAAAGGCCTCACCACACTCAGTCACTAGCTAGAATTCACAAACCCCTACATACAAACACCTGCATAAATAAGTAGACAATAATGAACTTCAGTGAAGAATAGTTTTGACTTTATAATCTACACTTCTTGCAGCAAGTAGCCAGGTTGGGCTTTATGCCACATAGCTCTTAAGTGATTTAATGAATACCTTTATTATAAAAATAATAGCACATTTTGTAGGATAGAAGTTTATAGTCTTTTAGTAGAAACAAGAAGAAACAGTTTTATCTCATACTGGGAAAGGAGATGAAGGTCAGTCTGAACATCATAGAAGTATTTTTGTCAAGGTTGTCTAATGACCATGTGCAAGAATGTTGTGACTAACTGTGTAATAATTCAAGAAATGATAAAAGTGTCAATGCATGTACTGTGTAATTTTAAG
>NW_006408848.1:2161144-2175296 GCF_000296735.1 Chrysochloris asiatica
CAGAACACCAGTTAATAAAACTATTATTTTACACATCAACCACCAAAGGAAATAATGAAGAAATTGAATAATTCTACCAACGTTTTCAGTCTGAAATTGATCAAACAGACAATCAAGATGCATTGGTCTTACTGGTGATTGGAATGGGAAAGTTAGAAACAAAGAGGAAGAATTGGTATTGGAAAATATGACCTTGATATTTGATATATATCATATTATCAAAACATGATAGAAATGGCACTAGAGATCACATGACAGAATTTTCCAAGACCAATGCCTTCTTCATGGCAAATAACCTTAAAAAAAAAAAAAAAAAAATTGGCTACTGTATAGGTGGACCTCGCCAGGTAGAATACACAGGAATCAAATTGATTACATCTGTGGGAAGAGATGATGGAGAATAGACTGAAGCTGAAAATTAAAACAAGTCCATGAGAGTCAAAATACAACATTGAGTATATCCCACCTGAATTTAGAGACAACTTAAGAAACAGATTTGACACATTGAATACTAATGAGCAAAGGCAGAGGAGTTGTGGAATGACATCAAAAATATCATACATGAAGAAAACACAAGGCCATTCAAAAGAAAGGAAAGAAAAAAGTAAATGTCAGAAGAGACTCTGAAACTTATTCCACTACTAAAGCAAATGGAAAAAATGATGAAGTAAAAGTGCTGAACAGAAGATTTCAAAGGGCAGCTCAGTAAGACAAAGACAAGCATTATAATGAAATGTGTGAACATCTGGAATTAGAAAATCAGAAGGTAAGAACACATTCAGCATTTCTCAAACTGAAAGAACTGAAGAAAAAATTCAAGCTTTGACTTCAAATATTGAAAGATCATTCTATGGGCAAAATATTGAACATTGCAAAAAATATCAAAAGAAGATGGACCACTTGACCTAGCTTCAATGACTGGATGATCAGAGTGCAACTAGAAAAAGAAAGAAGAGGGGGGAAAAAAAGAGTAATCTGATACAATTTGATGAAGTTCACCTACACCTATGGATGCAGTAGCTCAAAAGAGGGAATAAATCTTTACAGCAAGGATCATTCCCACCCCCTCTATACACAGAGTAGACAGGGATAGGCAACTTAGACATTGGCTATTCAAAATGCGGGTGCTACAAAGGCAAGAAGTGACTGGTTTACCACTTCTTTCAAGAAGGAACCTAGATCCAGAAGACTTGGAGGAAGGTAGAATCTCCACTGAGTAGTATCCAATCTGTCTAGGTGGGACTGATGAAAGAAAATGCAGCTAGGTCTCTTGTGATACAATGGTGAGTAATTGTCATCAGGACTGATTGTGAGGGTTGTAAATGTAAAGGTAGACATTTTGTGGCAAGGAGGGGAGTGATTAACTTTGCAGTCTAGGAGCGAAGGTCCCTGGAACCATGAAGGGAGAAGAGCAGAGAGCAGGACCCTACCCAGAGAAGCAGTGATCCCTCAGATGGAAGCAGAGATGATGACATGGACAGATGGAGCAGCTGGGGACTCTGAAACCAGAGAGGGAAAGGCCTGTGTACTGACGACCCGGGGGGCAGAGAGGGGGGGCAGGCTTGTAGTATGTACCCTTTGGTTGGTTGGTAATACATGGAGGGGATTGTAACCATGGCAATGAAACTTTGGTTGGTTGATTATGCATGGAGGGGATTGTAACCATGGCAATAAAGCAATATACGATAGGATGAATGTAAAACTAATATTCTCCCATGTAAACTATCATATAATTCACAATAAAACTTAAAAAAAGAAGATGGAAAGATTGCATAGAGTACAAGTACCAAAAAGAATTAATCGATGTTCAGCCATTTCAGGAAGTGGCATATAATCTAGAATCAATGATATTGAAAAAAGGAGTCCAAGCTGCACTGAAGGCATTAGGGAAAAACAAGGCTCCAGAAATTGATGGAATACAAATTGAAATCCTTCAACAATCTGATACAGCACTGGAAGCACTTACTGGTCTATGCCAAGGAATTTGGAAGATAGCTACTTAGCTAATCGACTGCCAAAGATCCATTATTGTTCCCATTCCAAAGAAAATTATTGAACAAAATGCAGAAGTTATTGAACAATACCATTAATATCACACCCTAGTAAAATTTAGGTGCAGATAATTAAAAAATGATTGCAGCGGTGCATCCACAGGGAGCTACAAAATATTCACGCCAGATTCAGAAGAGGATGTGGAATGAGAAAGCACAGAACAGCAGAAATATGTTTACTTGTGTCTCTTGTGTTTCATTGACTATGCAAAGGTAATTGACCATGTGGATCATAATACTGCAGAGTAGACATTCCATAACACTTAACTGCTTATGCAGAACCTATACAAAGAACCAAGAGGCAACCATTTGAATAAACAAGGGGATACAAAATGTAAAAATCAGGAATGGTGTGCATCAGTGTTGTAATAAGAATAAGTATTCTTTCACCATACTTATTCAATCTATATGCTGAACAATAATCTAAGAAGCTGGACTGTATGAAGAAGAACATGCCATCAGCATTGATGGAAGATTCATTTACAACCTGCTTTATACAATTGTCACAACCTGCTTTCCTCTATGTGAAAAGGACTGGAAGCACTTAGTGATAAAGAACAAAAAATGCAGTCTGCAGTCTGGCTTACAACTCAGTGTAATGAAAAGTCCTCACAACTGGACTAATAAATGATATCATGATATACAGAGAAAAGATAAAAGTTGTCAAGGATTTCATTTTACTTGGATCCACAATCAATGCTCATGGAAGCAGCAGTCAAGTAGTTAAATTATGTGTTGTAGTGCACAAATCTGCTGTAAACAACCTCTTTAAGGTATTAAAAAGCAAAGATGCCATTTGGGGGACTGTTGTTGTCATTAAGTGCCATCGAGTCAGTTCCGACCCACAGTGACTCTGTAGGGTTTCCAGGGAGTGCCTGATGAGCTTGAACCACAAACCTTCATGTTCAAACCGACTTTGCAGTCCAATGTATTAACCCACAGTACCACACCAGGACTCCATTTTGAGGATTAGGTGTACCTAATCCAAGTCAGGGTATTTTAAATAACCTCAATATGCATATGAAAACTGGCCAACAAATAAGGAAGACTGTACAAGAATTGGTGCATTTGAATTATGGTGTTTGAGAAGAATATTAAAAGTACCAGGAACTGCCAGAAGAACAAACAAATCTGTCTTGGAAGAAATACAACTAGAACGTCCTTTTGAAGTAAGGATGATGAAATTTCATATACTTACTTTGGATGTGTTATTGTTGTTGTTATGTGCCATCAAGTTGGTGACCACTCATAGTGACCCTATGCACCACAGAACAAAACACTGCCCAATCCTGGTCCAGCCTCACAATTGTTGCTATGTTTTTGCCCAATGATGCTGCCACTATGCCAATCCATCTTACTGGGGGGGTCTTCCTCTTTTTCTCTGACCCTCACCTTACCAAACATGATATCCTTCTCCAGTGACTGGTCCCTCCTGACAATATGTCCAAAGTATGAGAGACAAAGTTTGGCCATATTGGCTTCCAAAGAGTACTCTGGCTGTACTTTATCCAAAACAGATCTATTTGTTCTTTTGGCAGTCTATGGTACTTTCAGTATTCTCCTCCAGCACCATAACTCAAATGCATCAATCCTTGTACTGTCTACCTTATTCATTATTCAACTTTTGCATGCATATGAGGTTATTGAAAATACCATGGCTTGGGTCAGGTGCACCTTAGTCCTCAAACTGACATTTTATTCTGCTATACTTTAAAGAGCTCTTCTGCAACAGATATGCCTAATGCAATACATCATTTTATATCTTGACTGCTGCTTCCATAAGTGTTGATGATTGGTTGATCCGAGCAAAATGAAATCTTTGACAACTTCAATCTTTTCTCTGTTTATATGGATTTTGTTATTTGTCCAGTGGTGAGGATTTTTGTTTTCTTTATATTGAGGTGCAATTCATAGGAAGGCTGTGGTCTTTGATCTTCACATCAGTAAGTATTTTAAGTCCTCTTTGCTTTCAGCAAGCAAGGTTGTATCATCTGCATATCACAGGTTGTTAATGAGTCTTCTTCCAATCCTGATGGCATGTTTTTCTTCATCTAATCCAGCTTCTCAGGTTATTTGCTCAGCATACAGATTGAGTAAGTATGGTGAAAGAATACAACCCTGGTGCACACCTTTCCTAATTTTAAACCCTTCGATGTTCCCTTGTTCTATCTCTTGATCATGAGCACAAGTAAGCATTCTGAAATAACCATACTTCTCAATGTTGTCCATAGCTTGTCATGATCCCACTATCGAAAGCCTTTGCATAGTCAATAAAGCACTGGTAAACATCTTTCTGATATTCTCTGCTTTCAGCCAAGATCCATCTGATGTCAGCAGTGATATCCCTAATTCCATGTCTTCTACTAAATTCAGCTTGAACCTCTGGAAGGTCTCTGTCAATATTCTCTGTCAGTATTCTGGTGCTATTCATCATGTTTAATATTCAATATTCTGGTACTATCTGACAGTGTTCCACTGCTGTGGATTTTCAATGGCTAAACATTCAGAAGTAGTCTGCCTCACCTTCTTCTTAGTGTGTCTTAGTCTGGAAGCTTACTGAAACCTGCCCACCATGATTGACCTTGCTGGAATTTAAAATACCAGTAGCATAGTTTTTAGCATCACAGCAATACACAAGACACTCCAGTACAACAAACTGATAGATGAGTGTTAATGCATAGGGTCACTGTAATCTGGAACTAACTGGACAGCACTTAACAACTACAAAATGATATACAATCTAATAGCTTTTATTTTAAGCCAAGGGTCAAAATTCTTTTAGGTTAAGCTTGAATCAACCTAGGTTTTTATCACTACATTTTATACAGTGCCAACATTTAGACATCAACTATGCATAAATTATCAGAAACATAGTATTCATCTGGATTTATTTTATTTAAATACTGTTCCTTTCCAAAGTTCTCCTGTCTTAGATCCAATCTTTTTCTTTCCTCCACAATATTCCTAACATTGGCGAGACAAGGTAAGGCAATGAAACAAGGCATAGTGGTTAAGAGTTTTAGATTCAGACTACCATTTAGTTGTATAACTTTGGACAAGTTCTATAAACTTCTGTGCTTTGTTTTCTCATCTGTGAAATAGAGATAATAATAGTAGCTAATTCACAGCATTGTCATGAAGATTAAAGGAGTTATTATTTTTGTATTTTTAAGAATGCCTGACACAGAATAAAATAACAAATGAAACCTATTGCCATTTAATTGATTCTGACTCATAGTGAGCTTAAATAGCATAAAACTGTTTTTGAGAGTTTCTGAGACTGTAAACCAACAAACAGAAGCAGACAACCTCGTCTTTCTCAGACAGAGTGGCAGGTGGGTATGAACTACCAACCTTGCATTTCATAGCCCAGTGCTTAACCCACAGCACCATCAGGGTTCCTCAACACAAACTTGGTGGTGGTGGTTATGTGCTGTGGAGTCGGTTCTGACTCATTGTGACCCTGTAAAATGTTTCTAAGTCTGTAAATCTTTATGGGAGCAGAAAGCCTCAACTTTCCCCTGTGGAAAAACTGGCAGTTTTGAACAGCTGACCTTGAGGTTAGCAGTTGACTCATAACCCCTATGCTACCAGAGCTAGTGTTTGTTCAATAAATTAAGGAAAACAAAATAGGAACTGAAATTGAGATAGATAAATATTACATACTGTTTATCTTTAGCAAATTATAATCAGGTTGTAGAAATCATTATTTCATCCAGTCTTCACTACAAACTTTGCATCTTTGCATACATCAAAAAAGAAATGTAAAAGATAAGAAACGTACTCAACGTTATTTGTAGTGCAGTGAATTTCTTTTATATAGTGGTTCTACTAATTTCCAATACATGATTGGCTGGGACTCTTGCAGGGATTAGACAGTGACTATGCAAATAAGGTGCTTGTGGCCAAGGGGAATGGTCATTTTTGCCATTACTCTAGGCTTAAAAGAACCAATCCTTAATGGGACCTCACTAGCATCAAAGTGATCCAGCTGTGGAGCAAATCCTTCCGTCTTGAGGTCCCTCCTAGAACCTGGAGACAGCAGTAAACACCTACAGACGACAAAAGGCAGCTCAGCAGCAGTAGCAGTGGTACAAGATCCAGGAGACCAGCTAAAGACAACTGCAGTGGGGCTTGCTAACCCATTGAGTGAAAAAACTGGGAACTGTCGGACATGAGGCTTTCTGGCAGAGTGATATGGCTACACACACATATCACTTGTAACACTTGTCCAAGCAGGGCACAGGTTGAGAGTGAGTGCAGGCGCTCCCGAGAGTGAAGTCTGACCACAGGCACTACTAAGAAGGAGCTAAGAGTTTGGAAACTATTCTGATCAACAAACTATCTCTTTTCTCCTGAGTTGTTCCTGTTACTTCCAAGCTGATCTCGATTCTGACCCTGAACTGACACCTGTTACTTCCCTAACAAACCTCATACTTGTGAGCATGGCCTATAAATTTTGTGTGCTTATTGCAATGCATTTTGAAACCCAGCAGAGAAATAAAAGTGCCATGAAAGGAACAACTGGTGTTTGAATTGGTATGTTTAAGAAAAGGGTTCGAGAGTAGAACTATGTCTGACCATCTCATGGTAATTCGCTTTGGGCTAATGTGGATGCTAATTTTCTCTCCACTGACGTTAGATGAGATCTGATGCCACAGCATTACAGTCTTAGACTATTCCTTTCCTCATATTTATTGAGACTGTCCTGTGTGCCAGACACTGCTGCTGCTGCTGTTGAGTCTGTTACAACTCACAGTGACCCTGTATAGGGTTTTCGAGATTATAAATCTTTATGGAAGCAGAAAGCCTCATCTTTCTCGAACCATGGAACAGCTGGTGGATTCAAACTGCTGACCTTGTGCTTAGTAGCCCAACATATAATCCATTACACTACGGGGACTCCTTACAGATAGTGCTAGACCTGGAAAAACAGACAGACCAGGTCTCTGACTGTGAGTCCATGGAGAGGGCTGGATTGAAGCAGGCTGACTTTGGCCATCTTAAATAAGAATGAAGGAAGGAAGAAGGAAGTCAAATCAACTTGGGAAGATGCAAATACTACTGGAAACCTGTAGTCAAGTCATTGTAGTTCTCCACAGGCTGTTTCTTCAAATTAAGATAATTTCTCAACTGCTTGAAGTCATTACATACATTTATTGACACTTGAAGTCATTACACACTTTTATTCATTCTACATGTTAGAATAAAGATGTAGAGAAGAATTTATCAGTTTTTATTTCAGCCCCACCTCCACATTGGTAAGGTGCCCTGACTTCCACTGAAGCATGGCAGCAATGAGTTAGCATGATTTCTCAGCTTGGAAACTTTACCTCTGCAGACACAGCCCTTCTCCCAAACTTTGTGCCACCAGAGGAGGCTGGTCATGGCATGTCATGAAAACAAAAAGGGCACACTGAATGGGGCTGATGAAAGGAGATGGGGATAAGACTCTTGTGGTTCAATAGTGAATAATTGCTATCAGGACTGACTGTGAGGGTTGACAATGTAAAGGTAGACATTTTGTAACAAAAGGAGGGGCGTGGTTGACTTTGCAGTTGAGGAGTGGAGGTCCCTGAGACCATCAAGGGAGAAGAGCGGAGTGTGGAACCCTACCCAGAGAAGCAGTGATGCCAGAGATGGAGGCAAAGACAATGATGTGGAGAAATGGAGCGGCTGGGGACTTTAGGCTCAGGGAGGGAGAGGGTCTGTGTGCTGATGGCAGAGAAGCAGATTTGTGGGGTTTACCCTTTAGTAATTTGGTGATGCATGGAGGGGATTGTATTCATTGCAATGAAACAACGAAATACAATAGGATGAATGTAAAGCTAATATTCTCCCATGTAAACTATCACATAATTCACAATAAAAACTTAAAATAATAATAATGATAATAATAAAAAGGACACAGATAAAATAAGCAAAACCAGAAATACAAACTTGCCAGAAGATGGGAGGAAAAAACAGAGGCTGAATTTAATTTAAAAAAGAGTATTCGAAGAAGTAAAATGTGAATATTACCATGCTTAATTGAATGTACTTGAAATATATTTTATTTACTTGCCTCATTTGACATATTCTTAAACAGGACTGAAAATTGGACACATCATTTTTTTCTACATTTCTCTTTTTTAACAAACATGAAGTTGAGTTTTTTTGACTTACAGCTCACAACTGAGAATAAACTAGCCTGAAAATGTCCTTAAGTTTGTTGTTGTTAAGTGTCGTCGAGTCAGTTCCAGCTCATAGAGACCTTGTATAGGGTTTCAAGGAGCAGCTAGTGGATTTGAACCATCAACTTTGTGACAAACCTACCTTGAGGTCCAGTGCATTATATTGCAGCGTCGCACCAGGATTATTTTCATTTTGAAATTAAATACCATTTGTCCTTGCTATTGTATATAAATCTAGACATTTTCATTTAGAAAATCATATGGAAAGGGGTCATTTATTTCAGCCCTTTCTTTCTTTAATGGCACCTGCATAGGAGAACAAATAGTAGAAAATAAGTCATTGACTGTTTCTCTATGTTCAAGACCAGTTAGGCCAGTTCTGGAAAAACAGTAGGGTTTAGATTCCATACTGGGGTAGTACTGTGTTCACTGGTCCTGGGGGTATGGTTCCAACCAAAGAAAATAATCCAGATATCGGGGTCCGAGGCCTGCTCAGACCACTGCACAGCTTTCCCGAAGAAGAGGTGAGGATTAATGAACAGGCAAGGGACACAGCTGATTGCTAGTGACAAAGTTTATTTCCAATCTCAGGATATATATAGGGTGGTTCTGCAAGTCATTGCTGTTTTGCATAGTTACAAGTCTGTCCTTTACTGTGAATCAGGCGACCTTGGGAAAGCTCTGTAAATTAGGCGACCTTGGGAAAGCTACCTTCCCTGCTGTGTTGATAAGCAGACACTGTCTGGTTAGACCCAGCCTTAAAGCTTAGTGAGGCCTGTAAGCCTTTTGGTCCCCAACATCCAGATTTGCCTCATATCCTACAGGATTGTGTGCATCGTTTTCTTTGCATGTAAGAAGAGTCAATGAATTTGTATACTCTCCCTTTGTAACTGGGCATCAGGGGAATTCATTTAACTTGAATAAAGAAAATGACAGTTCTATTAGTTTTATACTTTTCTGTAACAAATTACTAAAATTTTATTATCTACAGTCAGAAGTCTGACTTAAGTTTCATTGGGCTAAAGTCAAGATGGAAGTCTGCCTTCCTTTCTGGAGACTCAGGGGAAGATCCACTATCTTGCTCATTCAGGTTATTAACAGAACTCATTCTGTTCCTTATGATTTTAAAACAGAACCCTATTTCCTTCCTCAGTCTTCAAAGCCAGCTGTGGTGGGGCAAGTCTCTCTCATACTTCAAATCTCTCTTCCTCCTTCTTCAGTCTTTTCTTTCTGACCTATCTGCTTTCAACTTCCACTTTTAAAGACTCATGTGATTAGATTGTGTTCACCCAGATGACTCAGGATAATCGCCCCATCTCAAAGTTTACTACAGAAAGTAACATGTTCACAGGTTCTGAATATTAGGGCATGGACTATCTTTAGCAAGTCATTATTCTGCCTACCATTCCAGTTTTGGTGGGAGAGCCATAACCATGCTCAGGGTCCCAAGAAAGAATGAACATAATGAGATTAGACTGCTGGTGGAGTCCTTTCATTCACATTAGGACCAACCCAGTACATCACATAGAGTTAATGCACAAGCAGAAACAGACACCCTTGCTTTAAGTCATGCCTCCATCATGTACTAGTTGTGTGATCTTAGGAAAGTTCTCAACCTCCAAAAGCTTCACTTTCTTCAGTTTATAAAATGAAAATAATCTTAGTATCTATCTCATAGAGTTGATTAAATAAATGGCATACCCCATGTAAAAAACTTGATAGAGTATCTCCCCTCATAGAGTGCCAAGGACATTTTAACTAATATGAAAGACTTTTACTACATATGAAGTTTTTGTTGTTGTTAAGTGCTGTTGATGTTGAGTTAGTTCCAACTATAGCAACCCTGTATAGGATTTCTGAGGATTGACTGGTAAGTTTGAACTATCAGCCTTGTAGTTCAAATGGACACTATGATTGAGTGCTTATCCTACAGTGCCACACTAGGACTCCGTAAATGAAGGAGGCATATAATAATTGATTGCTTAAAATTTTACCATTTTGGTTCATTCCTTGATTCAAGAGTTTATTTGATATCTCTGGGGAAAAATACACTAGGAGAAATAGCAGCACACTTCCATCAGTAATTTACACTACAGGAGATAAGGAAGAAAATGAACATTAACATTAAGCACTGATTTTGATTTAAGCAATTTGCATATATAAACAAGAATGGGAGAGCATATTTTAATGGGGCTTGGAGCATTAAGTACCTGAGGACTAATGGAATAGGTTTTCCCAAGATAAAAAATTGTGACCCCATTTTATATAGGACCTTGGACTAATCTGTGGCCAAGGGACCTAGGTCCACCAGGCCTGTACAGATGTGGGGGAGGAAATGACCTAACAGCATGTGTCAGGTCAAAGTTAAGCTGTTCTTTGGCTCACAACAAACAGATTTATGCAGTTCTTTATCACTTAGCACTCTCTAAATGCTTCCTCTCTCTCCTCATTCTCTGGCTTTCAGCCTTTTATGGTTGAGTTTTGGCCCATGATCCTCCAACTCCTAGACGTTAATCATTCCATGACCACACTGGTTGACCAAAGGACTTGTGTCTTTCTTTAAATATATAAATAACTTTTGCTTTATTATGAGTCCTGCAGTTAGGAGAAAATAACTTGGCCACATAGCCTTTTGCTTATAGCCCAGAATAATTCCTCTGAAATGGACACTGATGTGAATTTATAATTAGCACTGGAGGAGTTGGAATAAGACTTTATTTATTGATTTATTTTTGCACCTGTTCAAATGGCATGGGGAGTGACAGCTGACCTCCTCTGATTTCACAAGGAGGAAGGAGAACCAAACTCAGAATCAGCCCCAGGCCTGTTCGTATGAGATCAGACATGCGTCCAACCTTCTTTAGCAATTCTGACACCAGCCTTTCCTCCCACAGCACTTTCTGCTTCTCTGCTGGGTTTCAAAATTCACTGTGATGACCACACAGAACTCACAGACCATACTCACAATTATGGTGTTGATTAGGGAAGTCGTTGTTGTGTTGTTAAGGACCATTGAATTGGGTCCAATTCATAGTGACCCTGTAGGGTTTCTCAGGAGCAGACACCTATTAGAGAAGTTGTTGTTCTTAAGTGCCATCAATTCATTTCTGACTCATAGCAACCCTGTATAGGGTTTCCAAGGAACGGCTGGTGAGCTTGAACCACCGACCTTGCGGTTCAAACTGACCTTGTAGTCTAGCACATTAACTCACAGCACCACACCAGGAGAAGTTAACAGGTTACAATTCAGAATCAGGAATGTTTAGGATACAGTCCTTTGGTCAGGATTGCCTCTTCTCAGTCATACTCATAGGCACATCTCTCTGGTCCTTAGCCTCTTCACATGGCCCTTGACCACTGCACTGCACAGGCAAGTGTTGCAAAGTTCCTCTATGGCTGCCACTCTACCATAGGCCTTAGCCTGAAGGTGCTTATCTTTAGTTATGTGGGTCAGCAAACCCAACTTCCCTGATGAAGTGCCTGGAGGCACCCCATTCCACAGGACAGACTTCTGCCTAAAGACGTTCAGTCTTACTTTCTCCATGGGTTGGGAAGCCCTCTGCTCTGATCTTGGTTCTGCTGCCTCTGCTTCTCTGACACTTGGACAATGCTTCTCTGGTGTCACAGCACTCTGTCTCCTAGATGGAAGAGGTTCAGCTTAGGGATCTCAGGCTCCAAAGGATATACTTGACTCTTGGCTCTCCTTTCTTGATGATAGTGAGACCCCCATTCTTGGGTCTGAAATGACTCATTTCAAACGTAGTGGGATGGTAAAACTGATCAATCCCCTCATTAGAGTCCTATTTGCATACTACCTTATTTGCATGCTCCCACCCATCATTTAAGGAGCTCTGGTAGCGTAGTGGTTATGAATCAGGCTGTGAACCTTAAGGTCAGTAGTTCAAAACTACCAGCCACTCTGTGGGAGAAGGATGAGGCTTTCTGCTCCTGTAAAGATTTACAGCCTCAGAAACCCTGTACAGGGTTGCTATGGGTCAGAACGCACTAGATGGCACTGAACAACAACCCATCTTTTGGTGGGCGTTACAAAGACTATGGCTGGAAGAGTCATATCAAGTCATTCAACTGCACTATAGCACTTTTGTTTAACAGCTCTTTAGAATTGTTAGTTGTTAGTCTAAAAATCATGATGTATATGGTTTCCAAACAGCATCAACTGTTGTGTGTATTGTTTTTCCCAGCTTTACAAAATTCACTGAAAGACACAAGTGAACCTCTAATGTGATATATTTGATGGTTATTGTCATGCAAAGAGCTTGAACTTGGAAGCATCATTTCTGTAACGGTAACTTTTAATTTTGTGCAATACTAACTGAATATATGTTTAACATAATATACTAAGTCTATACCACAGGTATATTTGTAATCCTACAAAATGGCATGTGAAATGGATTAAAGTAAAGTTTCCATTTCTGGTTGGATTATTTGGGAATGTAATTACTTACAACTTAAGCCTTTAACATGTAAGAAGGAACCTTTATACTGAGATTGTTCGAGATCAAAATCAGAACTTTTTGATTAATATTAAACAGTGTCACGTTTTGGACTAGAGGCAAAGTAAGTCACAAATGGAAAGACTTGAGTGTGAAATATCCAATGAAGGATAAACAATTGTAAGACATTAAAACAGAAAAACAACATTGGTTCAGTTTCAAAGTTAACTTTCAAAAAAATATTTTCTATAGTTGCATCAAATCACTATTTTAATTTGTATGAATTCAGAGGAGAATGAAGAGAAAATAAGATTGGACTGAAGAGCTGCCTCCATTCATGCAGGGTTATTTCTTTTCATTTACCTTAGATTGTATTGACACTGACAGAAGAAAGTAAAGAGTTAAGCACTTATTTAGGGTTTGTAACAGTAAATATTGTACAAATGATGAATTGGTGCAGATAGCCTCTGGCAATTACCTTCTAACAGTGAACAATTGAACATGCATAGATTTTTCAGGGTGACTTAATTTGAGCCCAAGGTAGTGATATGTTTTGTCACATCACTACTTTGGGCTCAAATATGTTTTCCTCCACTCTTTGACACCCCTCCCTGTTAATATTCAGCTCAATTATTTAAATGTAATTTGTTAAAGATTTTATACTCACTTGAAGAAGCCCAATAAATCATTGTTGCTAGGTGCCATCGAGTCAGTACTAACTCATAGTGAGTTTATGTACAACAGAATGAAACATTGACCAGTCCTTTACTAATTTCATAATCATTGCTATACTTGAGCCCATTGTTGCTGCCACTGTGCCAATCCATTTCATTGAGGGTCTTCATCTTTTTCACTGATTCTCCACTTTGCCAAGCATGATGTCCTTCTGCAGGGACTGGTACCTCCTGATAATATGTCCAAAGTATGAAAGACAAAGTTTGGCCATTCTGGCTTCTAAAGAGAATTCTGGCTATATGTCTTCCAACACAGATTTGTTTGTTCTTTTAGCAGTCCATGGTACTTTTAATATTCTCCTCCAACACCATAAATCAAATGCATCAATTCTTCTACGGTCTTCTTTACTCATTGTCCAACTTTCAAATACATATGAAGCTCTTGAAAATACCATGACTTCTGTCAGGCGCACTTTAGTTCTCAAACTGACATCTTTGCTCTTCTACACTTTAAAGAGGTCATACATTGTTTGATTTCTTGACTGCTGCTTCTGTGAGTGTTTTTGGTTGATCTGAGCAAAATGAAGTCTTTGACAACTTCAAATCTTTTCTCCATTATCTTAGTATTTGAGAAATATGCATTCATTTAACAATTATTACAACTAATGTAATTGTGGAATGAAATATATCATTGCTGATGTCAAATGGATCTCGACTGAAAGCAGAGAATAACAGAAAGATGTTTAACTGTGATTTATCAACTATGCAAAGGCTTTTGATTGTGTGGGTCATGACAAGCT